>NW_007246503.1:200973-219848 GCF_000164805.1 Carlito syrichta
AACCCTCTTAGACTAGCCCTTGCCTTGTGAAGTTGTCATTTACCTGCCTGCCAGTTTAGATCTTTCTAAACTGACTTCTCAGAAGGGAGACATTAATTCCTCCTTAATACTTAACCCAACTCTTTCTAATATTTTAGGTAGATGCATTTTGTTAATTTTCTCATCCAAATAATGGGAGTGGAAATGCCTGTGACCTTGAAAGACTGTTTTAAGGTCATTGAGGCAACTGGGCTTGAGAATGCTTGGGAAAGAAATTGTCTGGGACTTTTAATTATTGCTCTTTATTCTGTATGTCTTGCTCAATTTTTATTTTGCTGTGTGAAATAAACCAAGTGCATGCTTCTTCTTCCCTCTTCTAGGAGGATTAAGATCCTTCTAGTTAGAAAGAGGAAAATGAGTCCAAAAGTAGGAATGGCATCCTTTCCTTCCGTTTCCCTAGGCAATTCCACCAGCCCATCGTTGATACAATAAGCAAAACTTCAAGGAGATCTATTTCTGAGGTCTCAGTTTTGAAACATCAAGCACCAGTAACACTTCCTTGATGAAACCACAAGGGGTTTGTACAACATTCTGATTAGTGACTTGCATGTTGGTTTCCAAAAATCAGTAGAGTTGGCAGTTAGAGAAGAGGCTCTTCCACTGAGCACATTAACGATTTCTTTCTCTTAATAAGAATAAAAGCATTTGAGTACTTTTTGAATTGTCCACCCTTGAGGATTAGTGCAAACCTCTGGAGACAAAGCACTAGGGAAGGCTATTCAGAGGAAATGCTATTTCATTTCTAACCTGCCCCAAAGAGTCCATTGCCCTGAAATACCTTTCCTCCAAGCTTCCTAAAGCAAGACTGCTTTTCAGTAATCACTTATTCTTCAGCTACTGTTTATTGAGCATCTACTCTGTGTTTAGCTCTATAGAAGGCGTGGGATATAAACATGAGTCAGGGTCGGCTATGACGGCTCACACCTATAATCTCAGCTCTTTGGGAGGCCGAGGCAGGAGGATTGCTTGAGCCCAGGAATTCAAGGTCAGTCTAAGCGGCATAGCGAGACCACCCTCCTACAAAAAAAAAATTAAAAAATAAATATGTTGGGTGTGGTGGTGTGTACCTGTAGGCCCAGCTATTTGGGGGACTGAGGCAGATGGACTGCCTAAGCCCAAGAGGTCAAGGCTATGGTGAGCCACGAGGGTGCCATTGCACTGCAGCCTGGGCAGCAGAGTGATACCCTGACTCAAAAAAAAGGTGGGGGGGTCATGAACAGACTCCCATGACAAAGAACTCACTGTCTGGGTGGGCTAATAAGACTATATACAAAACACTCGAAGACATTGTTTTTTAAAAAAAAAATTCACTATGCTGCAAAAGGTATGAAGATAAAATATTAGGTTAGTGCAAAAGTAATTTCAGTGTTTGCATTCTTGAAATTTGCTCTTTGATATTGGAATACATTCTTAAATAAATTTGGTCATGTTATATGTCATTTTAATGTACATTTTTTGCTTTATTTATTTATTTTTTTGTTAATGACTTATTACCTGCTGTTTATTTTATATTTATTTTGGACTATGGAAGTGATGTTAGACAAAAAGCAAATTACAGCAATTTTCTTATTCGAGTTCAAAATGATAAAGCAGCAGAGACCACTTGCAACATCAAAAATGCATTTGGCCCAGGAACTACTCTGGAACGTACGGTGCAGTGATGGTTCAACAAGTTTTGCAAAGGAGACGAGAACCTTGAAGATGGAGCCTAGTGGCCGGCCATCAGAAGTTGACAAGGACCAAGTGAGAACAACCATTGAAGCTGATCCTCTTATGACTACACGAGAAGTTGCCAAAGAACTCAGCATCGACCATTCTATGGTCGTTCGGCATTTGAAGCATATTGGAAAGGTGAAAAAGCTTGATAAGTGGGTGTCTCATGAACTGACCGAAAATTTAAAAAGTCATCGTTTTGAAGTGTTGTCTTCTCTTATTCTATGCAACAACAACAAATCATTTCTCGATCAGATTGTGATGTGTGACGAAAAGTGGATTGTATATGGTAATGACTAGCTCAGTGGTTGGACCGAGAAGATGCTCCAAAGCACTTCTCAAAGCCGAACTTGCCCCACAAAAAGGTCATGGTCACTGTTGGGTGGTCTGCTGCCAGTCTGATCCACTACAGCTTCCTGAATCCCAGCAAAACCATGACACCTGAGAAGTGTGCTCAGCAAATTGATGAGATGCACCAAACGCTGCAAGGCCTGCAGCCGGCACTGGGCAACAAAAAGGGCCCAATTCTTCTCCACAACTCCAACCGCACGTTGAACAACCAATGCTTCAAACGTTGAACGAATCAGTCTACGAAGTTTTGCCTCATCCGCTACATTCACCTGACCTCTCGCCAACTGACCACCACTTCTTCAAGCATCTCGACAACTTGTTGCAGGGACGACGCTTCCATAACCAGCAGGATGCAAAAAATGCTTTCTAAGAATTTGTTGAATCCTGAAGCACAGGTTTTTACTCTACAGGCATAAATAAACTTATTTCTCCTTGGCAAAAATGTGTTGATTATAATGGTTCCTATTTGGATTAATAAAGATGTGTTTGAACCTAGTTATACTGATTTAAAATTCACAGTCTGAAACTGCAATTACTTTTGCACCAACCTAATACCATGAAAGTCCAGAAGAAGAGAGGTTAGTTCAATTTTGAAGAGTTAGGAAGGAGAGAGAATAGGGTAGGAAAAATCCTCCTCAATTGTATCTTAAAAGAGAAAGTCGACCAGGCACAGTGGCCAGCACTTTGGGAGGCTGAGATGGGAGGATCTCCTGAGCCCAGGAATTCAAGACCAGCCTAGGCAATATAGTAAGATCTCATCTCTACAAAAAGTCAAAAAAAAAAAAAATTAGCCAAGTGTGATGGCACACACTTGTAGTCCCAGCTGTTCGGGAGACTGAAACAGAAGGATAGCCTGAGCCCAGCAGCCAAGACTAGTGAGTCTTGAAGAAGAGAGCTTCCAGGTGGAGAAACAGTCAGAGCAGGAAAATGGCATGTGTCCATCCAGTTCTTAACCAGAAATGGACTCTGACAGAAAGGTGCCTTCCTCACCCACAACCTTGGCAGTCAGCAGGCCTGTCTGGAGCACCCTTTCAATTCTTGGTAAGCTAATACAATTATCTCTGCTCAAAGTACAGAAAGTTACACGAGGAGTTCTGGGATGTCAACCAGCGTGGGACCCAGTCCTTGCCCTCTTGGATTCAGAGCCCCACTCCCCAGCCCTCTTTACCATAGTGTTAACATCCCTTTACTATATGGAAATTATCTCTCTAGATTATTGTAAGTGATCCAGCCCACCTACATATATAATTTCAAAAAAGAAGCATGATACCCTATCAGGTATATGAAGAAGAAATGTAGGGACAATAATTTGTAATAGAACAGAATGTATTTCAATATGTAAATGCTTGAGGAAGCTTACACTAATAGTTATGAGAAATCAGAAGTTTTCATCGATGTAAAATCAATAGCTGTAAGAGCAGACTGGTTTAGTCACATTTTATTGGAGACTTAAATACCACAAGCAGTGTTGTCATCATTGGATGTCACTTTCTGCAATGGTGAAAAACTCTTGGTCAAAGACCAAACGAAACAAAGTATAATTGTCCTTTTTAAGTTTTTTAGCAATAGCATTGATAGAAAAATTTCTGTATGTTAAAACTGTGCGAAAATTGTCTGGTGAACTGGGTGCGGCGCCTCATGCCTGTAATCCTAGCACTTTGGGAGGCTGAGGGAAGAGGTTTGCTTGAGGTCTAGGGTTTAAGACCAGCCTGGGCAACATAGGGAGACGCTGTCTCTACAAAAAATTCAAAATAATAATATAAGTGCCAAGTATGGTGGCTCATGCCTATAATCCCAGCACTCAGGGAGGCCAAGGTGGAAGGATTGCTTGAGGCCAAGGGTTCGAGACCAGCCTGGACAAAACAGTGAGACCTTGTCTCTACAAAAAAAAAAAAAAAAAAATTAAAAGAAAAATCAGCCAGGTGTGGTGGTGTGCACCTATAGTCGCAGATACTCAGGAGGCTGAGGCAGGAGGATCTCTTGAGCCCAAGAGTTTGAGGCTGCAGTGAGCTAGAGAAACGAGGATATAGAAAATATATCCTATATAATAAACTGCAACCTAGCTTAGTAAGTAACAAGAAGCTGAGCCTCAGCTAATCAGAGCAGCTGAGCTACCATCAAAGGCAAGTGGCAACTGCTCAAACCATGTTCAATTAAGGCAAATGCCAAGCTTTAACCAACCCAGCTGCCTCTGTACCTCACTTCCGTTTTCTGTATGTCACCTCCTTTCTCTGACTATAAATACAACCCGCATATGGGTTGAGGCTGAGCATTCTTAACCAGTTTCTGATCCAGACTGCTGCCTGATTCTAGAATGGTAAATAAAAGTCAAATAAGAGCTGCAAAACTAGATTTGCTGTAATTTGTCTTTTTACACTATTCTTTCTCAAGTTTACAACACACATCCGTCCTATTCTTTCCAATATTTGGCTTAACCTGTCTCATTATGACTATTAAGCCTATTAGGCATGAAATTCATCGTTTTTTTCACTGTACACCTGTAGCTCATCCCTATCTGCTTGCATGCTCACCAAAAGAACCTTCTCATCTAAGGGAAAGATTTAGATTTTTCCCTGAGTTAATGCCAATCCTTTAATCTATACCCCGAATCACTTCCTTTCTTGATTTCTTTAAGATCAGCACCTTGCTCCTTCCTGTCTCTCTTATAACCCTTTCATTCTTTTTTGAGCTCTTCTGTGCATATTGTAAATATGCTTTTGTTACATATCTTTTAAAAAATTCTGCCATTCTTCACCCTCCATTAGTGCCATATCACCTATAATCTCCTGTCCCAGTCGTAGTCTCCAAAAGAATAGGTGATACTATCTCCATATTCTCATTTCTCTAGCACTTTTTTTTTTGAGTTGGGGTCTCATTCTGTTTTCCAGGATCGAGTGCAGTGGCACAATCATGGCTCACCACAGCCTCAAACTCCTGGGTTCCAGTAATTCTTCTACCTCAGCCTCCTGAGTTGCTGGGACTATAAGCACATACCACCACACCTGGCTAATTTTTTTTTTTTTAGAAATGAGGTCTCCCTATGTTTTCTAGGCTGATCTTGAACTCCTGGGTTCAAGCTATCCCTCTTGCCTCAAACTACCAAAGTGTTGGGACTACAGGAGTGAGCCACAGCACCCAGCCTCTAGCACAGTTTTTTTTTCTTTAAAAGAATTATATTTAATAGTTGTACATATATTGGGGGTACATGTGATATTCTGATACCTGTATACAACATGTAATGATCAAATTATGGTAATTGGGACATTCATCACCTCAACATTTATTTATTCTTTGTGTTGAAAAGATTACAATTCTCTTCCAGCTATTTTGAAATATACATTAAATTATCTTTAGCACTGTTTTTTAAATGAGTTGCCTTTTGTTGTTATAAAATAATTGTAGAAATTAATTAATTATTAATTGTAGCAATTCTGAAAAATATAAAAATATACATAAAATAAAATCATCCCTAGTTCTATGTCCCTGTGATAATGACTGTGAATATTTTGGTGATTTTTCTTTTCATCTAGTCTGTATATATTAAAATATAAAATTGAGTTCTACTGGAATTATAATTTTATAACCTTTTCCTCATGATATATAATGTCTTGCAGTTTTTTGATAGCATTAAATTTTCTTCAAAAATATGATATTCAGTCAAACAAAAATTTGTCTATGAATGTTCTTAGTTCTACTCACAATAGCCAAAAGATGTAAACAACTGAAAGATCTATCAACTGCTGAATGGATAGACAAAATGTGGTAAAGTCACACAGTGGAATACTATATTTTTCAACCACGAAAAATGAAGTACTGATACATGTTACCGAATGGTAAACCTTGAACACAGTTTAAGTGAACGAAGCCAGACATCAAAGGTGACGTAAAGGTGATTTTATCTATGTGAAATGTTTAGAATAGACAAATCCATAGAGACAGAATGAGTAGTTGCCAGGGTTAAAGGGTTGGGAGAAGGAAAGTCACTACTCAGTGGATATGGGGCTTCTTTGAAGGTAATACAAATATTTTGCAACTAGATCATGGTGATAATGGTACAATATTAGGTTGTGTGAATTTTACCACAATTTTTAAAAAATGATATTTAATGACTGTAAAAGATTACATGGTTTGGCCATGCCATAAATTAATTATTCCTCTGTTGCTTCATATTTAAGTTATCTAAATGTTGCTTTTAACCCAATATCACAAGAAAGTTATTTTCCATTCACCTGACTTAGAATATAATTATAACTGTTGATTTGCTATACATACTTTTATTAAATTGAGGAAATATTAATCTATTCCTAGGATTCTAGGATTTTAAATCAGGATAAGTGCTGAATTTTATCAAGCACATTTTCAACAACCATTGGTTGAAATAATTATTTTTTTTCTGATGTGACTTTTTTGCCATGATTTATTTTATGTGTGTATTTCCTTATAGCAAAGTGTTCTCACACTTCTGTTATATACCTCTTACTTGGTCATAATGTACTGTTGGCTTCTGTGTGCTAGCATTTTATTTTGGACTCTACCACCTATATTAAAAAATGAGATGATTTACAGCCAGTTTCTGCACCTGATGTCTCAGAATATTTGCCAATGTCAAATACATTTAGAAAAACTGGAGTAAATACATTTAAGGTGTTTCTTTATAGCAGAGATGCTTGGGTCCTTTAACATGCAAGCGTACATTGTGAATCTTTAAGGAAAATAAATATGAGAATTGTACACATCTATTTGACCACAGACACGTTTTTCAAGTCATATCTATTAATATATGCTCTATAATGTGGAAGTGTGTTCCACATAATACCATTAGGAAACTCTGGCCATCTTTTTGTGTGGAGGGGCTGAATTGGACTATATTAATATTGTGTTTACTTCATAAATAAGTTGAGAGGCCAGGTACATCTCATTGTAATAATCCCAGCACTTTGGGAGGTCGAGGTGAGAAGATCACTTGTGCCCAGGAGTTTGAGACCAGCCTAGGCAACATAACAAGACCTCTCTACAAAAAAAAAAAAAAAAAAAGTCAAAAAGTTAGCTGAGTGTGGTGGTGCATATCTATAGTACTAGCTACTTGGGAGGCTGAGGTGGAAAGATTGCCTGAACCCAGTAGGCTGAGGCTGCGATGAGCTGTGATAGTGTCACTTCACTTCAGCCCGGGCAACGGAGTGAAACCCACGTCTAATAATAATAATAATAGCAACATCAGCAACAACAGATGAGCATCTCTTCATCCTTTCCTGTATTTCAAAACATACGTATTCCCCATGTCCCTCAAAATATGATTTTTCTAGAGGTTTATCTCTTTAATTTTATTGAAGAATGACTGCTTGGATATATCTGTAAATTCAGTCTCTCTGTTCTCTAATTTGGTGATTTCTGTTTTCATCTTCATTAGTTCTTTCTTATCAGGCAGTATCCTACCGGGAAAATAGAAACCACAACAGTTCTGTAGAGAGAGGTAATTTAACATAAGGAATGAGTGAAATATTTATCAGAGGACTGAAAAGCCAAAGGGGACGCAGGTAACACGGAGCTAGTGAATACAGACAGCAGCTCCCATCCCTGAGGAACACAGAGCAGAGTGTGGGTTTTAGAACCTGGATCTAAGGGGAGGAAGCCTTGAAAAGTTGGGTCCCAGTCTCTGAGGAGGGGTTACTGCCGGGCAACTGCTGGCATCTTTCAGGGGGCGTGAAGCTGGTTCCAGAAGTGTGGAAAGACTTAGGATCCTGGAACCAATGGTGAAGAATGTGGTGAAGAACTCTTACCATGGTATGAAGAAAAACAAGCAAGTCGTAGAAACATATTTCTTTCTCCAGCTTCCCAGGCCCTCTGTAATCCCCACTAAGAGGCACCTGGCTAACAGAGGAGAAATGTGGCTTGCAGAAGCCCAGTCCCAGCATCACACAGCAGGGCACAGAGGGGTAGGTAAGAGCTGGGGTCCCAGAGCCCAGTGACATACATACCTTCCTTTGCTGTCCTGTTTGGTGGTTCTCTCCTTTACTCTTTATTTATTTCTTTTTTTATTGAGACAGAATTCACATACCACAAAATCACCCTTTTAAAGTGGTTTTTCATACATTCACAATGTTATACAACCATCACTACCACCTAATTCCAGAATATTTTCATCACTCCATCAAGAAACCCCTTACCTATTAGCAGGCATTTCTCATTTACCACTACTCCCAGCTCTGGCAGCCCCTAATCTGCCGTCTGTCTCTATAGATTTGCCTGTTTTGGACATACACACGAAGTCACCCGACATGTGGCCTTTTGTGTCTGGCTTTTTTTACTTTGCATAGTGTTCCCAAGGCTTATCCATGTGATAATATTTCTGTTCCCTTTGTACATGTGTGTGCTTCCATTATTAAAAATGCAGATTAATAAAAACATTAGCCAGGCATGGTGGCACACTCCTGTAGCCCCAGCTACCCAGGAGGCTGAGGTAGAAGGATCACCTGAGGCCAGAAGTCGAGACTGTGGTGAGTTGTGATCATGCCACTGCAATCCAGCCTGGGTTACACAGTGAGACTCGACTCAAAAAATAATAATAATTAAAACATAAAATAGGCTCAGATTAGAATGCTATTTATCTAGGTGAGATATTGTAACAATTTGCGTTTTCCAAAGATGGACACCATAACGTCTTCACATCACCTATGTTTCTGGAACCTTGCTATTTCTCAAACAAGAGGTGGAATCTACGTCCTCTCCTATTGAGTCTGAGTGACACTTAATGACTGCTTTGCCAAATGCAGTGTGGTGGAAATGGCACCATGGGAATTCCAAGGCTAGGTCACACAGACACCTTGTTTTCTTGGGAAACTTGTTATTGGAATACAACATGTGGTAAGGAAACCCAAGCAGTTAGTGGAGAGGTCCAAGCAGAGAGAATCGAGGTCCCCAGCCCAGAGCCCCAACTGTGCACCCAGCTGAAAACCACCATCAACTTGCCAGCCGAATGAATAAGCCACTTTGAAAGCGTATCTTCTAGTCCTGAGTTAAGTTGCCCCAGCTGATGCCACTGGAAGCATAGGTAGAGCTGTCCCTACCAAGTCCTGCCCTAATTGCAGATTCACTGGCAAAATAAATGATCACTGTTGTTTTAAGCCACTAAATTTGAGGGCTTTTTTTTTCCTTTCAGGAATTTATAACTTAGACATGCCAAAAGGAAAAAGGCAAACAGCTTCATTAAAAAGCGGTCAAAAATTATGAATAAATATTTCTCAGAAGAAGACATAGAAGCAGGCAACAGACACATGAAAAAATGCTCAGCACCCTAATCATCGAAGAAAGGCAAACCAAAACCACACTGAGATATCACCTAACTACAGTCAGGATGGCCATCCTCAATAACTCAGAAAACAACAGATGCTGGAAAAGATGCAGGAAAAAGAGAATTCTTCTACACCGTTAGTGGGAATGTAGACCAGTACAACCTAAGTGGAAAACCATGTGACAGTTCTTAAAAGGTTTAATAATTGACCTTCCGTATGACCCAGTAATCCCCCTTCTGGGAATATACGCTTCTGTCCATTTCTAATCTACTCTTCCTCTTTACAGATTAGCTTCCTCTGCCAAACTTTTCATTTCTATTCTCCCAAAATTCCACTTGCTTCAGACAGCCATGTTGGCCACTCTACCCGCCTACATCTCCATGACCAACACTGACTGACTCTCTCAGCCTAAATGTGAAACTCCTATGAGAGAGTCTTTAATTGGCTAGGTTTGGGCCTGGTGTCCATATCAGTCTAAGCAACCGTGGCCAGGATGGAGTCATGCAGTTCTTTGGGCTTTCTCTTCTAGACTGTGATTAAGATAGGGTTCTGAGATGGGGCGTTGTTGGGGAGGAAACGATGATGCTAAGACCTGGGTAAGCACAGAGTTAAGGGGATGGCATTCCACCCTCTGAAGCTTTAGCCTACAGTCCATGGTCCTTAATGCCTTAAGGATATAAAACACCACTGTTGCCATAGAAATACCATCAGCAAGCTGCTGCCACTGCCCATCTGTTTTTAAAGACAGAATTTCACATATCTGTATGCCTCAAGGAAGGAGATCAGGCTATACGGGAAACCATGTAGTCAAGGCACGTGCTGTCCAAGATTCCCTATGCTTCTAATAATTAGCATCTCTGATACACAGGAGAGTAGTCTGCTACTCTCAGACTAAATGGTTAGAGTCCACAGTCAGCCAACGATTAAGATCAGCATCCCTCTCTGATGGAGAAGTACAAATATCAGTACTCTAGTCTTCCAGTTACCTGCATGGAAGCACATAGGAACCAGGGTGTCAATTTGGATGAATCAGCTGTGTAGAGCCAAGGAAGACAAACAGTGGCTTTCTGCAGAGAGCCCACCTGAGGTTCATAGTCTGAAAGTGTATTCAGACTTTCAAAGTTCCTCTAGTGGTCTGAAGGAGATAAACTGACCCCTCAGCCTCAGCTTATTCCTGAGGAATGCTCACAAGGTAAGGGAATCTAGTTAACTGGTTTGGGGTTACATATGAAAGTTGAACACACAGCAAGTTACAAAGTCTGACCTAGGAAAAGAACAATTTAAATATGGCACATTTTAATACTTGCTTTGACATGTCTTTCTGATAAAAGTTGATGAAAAGTCAAGCTGAGTAGTTTAAAAAAAACTTGCATTTTCCTCATTCTGAGATTCTGCACTGTTCTAATTAGTGCAAAAATAGGACCATCAAAAGCCCTATTTTGGTCTAGATTCTTACAAAATTATTTATTACTGAAAACTGCTAATGCCAAGTTTATATCATATTATCTTCCAAAATGTCTACAATCTATTGTTTTGTAACTAAAATCTTGGTCAGTCTGGCATGGAGGTCAGTGCAAAAATGGACCAGATAAACCCCAGTTCTTGCCTCAAAATACTTTTTTGAAACCTTCTTTTTTAATTCTTTAAAGGTCCAGGCTGTTGGTTAACTGAGAGAGAGCCTGGGTTGATTGACAGTAACTGTCAGAGGCAATGAACTGCACTTCAACGATGCCTTTATGCCAGCGTGTCAAGTTGTTCAACTGTGACCCTTCCATCTGTTCCAGCTAATCTGAAAGTCATTTAGACCCGCTCCACCATTCATTTGAAACACAGCACATTCTCCTGTTAACACACATATGCAAAGTTGTCTGCTGTCAGCAACCTAAGGAGTTTTTTGAAAAGTCTCACTTACAACATCTGTATAAACATTTACACAACAGAAAATCCATTTATTGACTATTACTGCCTCCCTAACTGAATTTTTTCAGACATTTCTATGTATGAGGTCAATCTGAACAGATATTTAGAAGTTTACCTCCTCAAATTAGCTTTTAAGCAGGTAGAATCACTTGACTTTGACATTAAAAAAAAACCATCCTGTGTTCAATGTCTTAAGACTTTTTGAGAATGTATAGTCTTATTTATAATCAAGGATTCAGTTAAAATTGAAAACGCTTGCATATTCTTTTTTTGAAAGCAAACTTTAGAGGAAATAGTCAAGTTCATCAGATCTACTGAATCAGGATTGCTGGGTGAGGCCTGGTAATCTGTATTTTCAAAAGTTGCCACAAGTGCGTTTCAGAATCAAACCAGGTTTGGAAGCAACCACTCTGGTTTATTTACACTTTACTAAGCTGTCTCCTACTTTATGATTCTATTTTCTTATTTATATAACTCATAATGATTCTATTAAATAAATGACTTAGCTAAAGGTGAAGAATGAAATGTCACAAAATAAACTAGGACACATGGATGTTTCCTTGTGCTACATGTAAATTGAAACTGCATTTGGATGTAACACAACAGCATTTATGTCCAATGAATTAAGACTTCCTTTGATTCAGAACGTTAAATTATTGCTTTGCTGTATATTAACCTGGTTCCTTCCCTCTACTTTGCCCAGATCTACACTGTGTTGCTCGGGTCTGACCTCAACCCTGACACTGACTCTGTGTGACCTTGAATGAGATATTCTCTTCTATGAGACTTAGTTTCTGTGAGGGAGTTGGAGACGATGATCTCTAAAGTCCCTTCTAACTCTCTGGATCTCTAACAAGGTTGATAGATTCTTTTCTCCATGACAAAATCACTTCCAGGTTTGAACGTCATCTCCAGCCACAAATAATCAGAGCCCATAAAAGTACAAGTTTATCAAGGCATTTTAGGGAAGTATTTCTGAAGTATAGGAGCTTACAGGACCAGCCCTTGTGAAATTTTCCTAAAACTGAAATTTACACCTCAAGCCCCAACAGTATTATTGTTGGTCTATTCACAGATCTTTCACTCTCCTCTTTAAGGATATCTTGACAAACTTCAATGGTTCTTTGCATTACATTCATCCCTCTATTTACCCACCTCTTTTTCTTTTTCTTCTTTTCTTGTCTTCAGCCTCTTGGTATAGTCAAAAAGACATAAAGACCTCTGATGAGTTGTGTGACCTTGAACAAACAAATCATTTAACCTTCCCAAGTTTTTGTTTTGTCATGTGTAAGATGGAAATAATATCTGCTTGAGTAAAAAGGAGATAAGTTAAAGTTAAAGCATTTTCTAAGATGTCATCATTATTATTATTTATTATAATTACTAATACTGTTGCTGCTGCTCATAAGTTGCTCCTCTGGGTCACTGTTATGAATAAAGTAACAACTAATAAATTACTGTGTTGGGCATCTTTGGAGAAAAATGAAAGGGCAATTGCAGACATGTATATCAAAAGACACACATCAAAATGTTTAAAGACATTCCTGACTTTTGGCACAGTGAATTTACTCTTAGGAATGTATCAAAAATGTATATCCTATATTTTGCATAAGGACATCCATAAAAGCACAGTTTATAATTGTCTATATTAAACCCAGTGTAAAACCGAGCTAGGTTATCCCATATTTTTCCAAAACATCATTCTGAATGGCTAAATAGTATCTCAGTGTTGGCTAGATAATGAATTTTTTCATGGAAACTAGAGACAAAAAGTAAAAACAAAAACAAAAAAATAGATGCTGGGGAGGTTGTGGAAAAAAGGGAATACTCGTATGAGGGGTGACCTGGAATTTATTTATTTATTTATTTCACGTGTTCCTTTTGGTGACCTGGGAAAATGAAGCCTCTTATTTTTTAAAATTGTATATTTATTCTTACATACTTCAAAGTATTCTCCATTTGAAGCAATACACCTATCCCTATCAAGATGCTTTTTCCACTGCTCAAAACAGTTTTTGGACTCATCAATTTTGATGCCTTTTAGTGCTTCTGTCATCTTTTGTTTCATCTCTTCCACACTGGCAAATGTTTCCCTTTGAGGACTTTTTTCATCTGGGGAAACAAAAAAAAAAAAAGTTGCTCAGGGTGAGATTGGATGATTGGGGAGGTGGGGCATGGGGTCATGCCATTTGGGGTGAAAGACTGCTGAACACTCAGCACAGTGTGGGCAGGTGACCTCGTAAATCACCCCTCAAGAAATGGGCAAACACGTTGAAAAAATCTCCAAGAAAAGATTCACTGAAACTGAATGCAGCCTCTCACAACAATGCTAGCTGGTACACTGATGCCCATGGGATTCCCAGAACACTTCCCTAGTGGAAGAAGCCTGTACTACAGGGGGCCCACTCTCCAAAATGATTCTATTTTTTGTATGATTCTCGTACACTGTGGTAATGTAAGCTAGTTTAACTCCCATGGAAGGCAGTTTGGAGATTTCTCAAAGAACTAAAAATAGATTTATGACTCAACACAGGGATCCCACTACTGAATATATGCCCAAAGAGGCCTAAATTCATCTCCAGTCTCCAGTGTCTGTTGTTCCCATCCTTGCAGTTGAGTGTATTTAGTGTTCAGCTCCCACTTATAAGGGAGATATGTGGTATTCAGTTTTATGCTTTTATGGTAACTTGCTTAGGATAATGGTCCCTAGCTGCATCCGTGTTGCTGAAAAAGACATGATTTTTGCTCGTTTTCGTGACTGTGTAGTGCATGTGCATGTTTATTACAGAACTACCCACAATAGCACAAACATAGAACCAGCCTAGGTGCCCATCACTGATGGACTGGATAAAGAAAATGTGGTACATATTGGAAAGTGGTACACCATGGAATACTACACAGTCAGCAACTTGGGTGGACTTAGAGCCTAAATATATCTTAAACAAACAGAAACGACTGATATATTGAGGTATTCACCAGCGGTTGTCAGCAATGGCAGTATGGATAACTTCTGTTTCCTATTTGTCTCTGTTTTATACATTTTCTTTTTAAAATGTATATTTTTAAAACTGCAGTTTGTCCTCCTCTCCTAAATATAAAATCATCTATTCATTTATCCAACAAAAACATCTTTAATATTTCCTGTGTGTCTTTGTGCATTTTGATACTCTGTTGGACATGGTGGGGACGTGGCAGTGTACAGTATGACTGTAGGCTTTAAGGAGCTTACAGCGTATATGGAGAAACTGTTCCTATACACAAAAAGGCAGTCATGGAGGAAGGGTCCTTAACAGTAGGAATGCCACAGATGTTAAGACAGCATGGCAATTATCAACAACTCAAAAGATAACAGCTGCTGGAGAGGGTGTGGCGAAAAGGGAACACTTCTACACTGTTGGTGGGAGTGTAAACTAGTGCAACCTCTGTGGAAAGCAGTGTGGCGATTCCTAAAAGCTCTAAAAATCGACCTTCCCTATGACCCCGCAATCCCCCTACTGGGAATATACCCTGAAGAACTCAAATCGCTCTATAAAAAAGATATCTGCACACGTATGTTTATCGCAGCGTTGTTCACAATAGCAAGAACCTGGAAACAACCATGCTGCCCATCAAAAGAGGACTGGATTTAAAAAATGTGGTACATATACACGATGGAATACTATGCAGCCATAAAAAAGAACAAAATCATGAATTTCGCAGCAACCTGGATGGAACTAGAGTCTATAATACTGAGTGACCTCTCACAGAAACAAAGATCCGAGTATCCCATGTTCTCACTCATATAATGGACCTTGAACATCCAATGCAATACTATAAGAAAATGACTGATGGTACTGGGAAACTATGGGGGGGGGAGGGGGATGGGATTAACAGTCGCAAATATCTGTCTGGGGATGGGGAAACACCTCTTATCAACAGGGTGCCTGAATGAAATGTAATTGTACACCTAACCCTTAACTGTACCCCACAAAATCATAATAAAAAATATTGATTAAAAAAAAAAAAAGACAGGCAGTTGCTCTGAGGATGAGAAAGTTAAGCTGTTTATTAAATCCCACAAGAATTGCTGCGGGAGTAATGAGCCGTTGACAAGACTATTTTATCTGGTAAAAGTCTGCATAGACTACATCTTCTTGCTGGGAAATGGGAAGTACTTTAGTTTTTATTTACTGAATGACTCTTGTCAGATTAAGCCCCGACCAGGTGAACCCCCTATTTGTCCAAAGAGCAGATAGAAATTTAACTCATCAGCAACCTATTATTGGGAGGTGAGATATCCAAGATACCCAACCTGGGGAGTCTTCAAATGGCACAGGCCACCACAAGCAGCTGTGGGCACCTGGGCTCATGTTATGGTTCTCATTCATCCCCTAACTCAGAAATACTACTTCAAATGCCAACAAGCAGGAGTTAAGGTAGGAGGGAAAGAACGCTTTCTCTCCAGTCTAGAATTCTCTAGCTAAGGGAAAAAAATACATAAATTCTAGTTAGCATCTATAATGGTCAATCACCCAGCAGAAATCAAATAAAGGCTAGGTGCTGTGGGAGGCCATGGTGGGAGGATCACTTCAAGCCAGGAGTTTGAGACCAGCCTGGGCAGCATGGCAAGATTTCCTCTCTCTCTCTCTCTTTCTACACACACACACACACGTATATGCATATGTACACACACACACACACACACACACACACACACATATTAGTTGGGTGTAGTGGCATAGTCCTAGCTGCTTGGGAAGCTGAGATGGGAGGATTACTTTGGCCAGGAGTTCAAGGCAGCGGTGAGCTATGATTGTGCCACTGTACTTCACCTTGGGTGAAAGAGCAAGCTACTGTGTTGGAAGGAAGGAAGGAAGGAAGGAAGGAAGGAGGGAAGGCAAGGAAGGAAGGAAAGAAGGAAGGAAGGAAGAAAAGAAAGAAAGGAAGGAAGGAAGGAAGGAAGGAAGGAAGGAAGAAAGAAAGAAAAAGAAAAGAGAAAATTGCCTCATAGTGTCCCATCTTCCACCTTCAACAGCACCATTTTCTATCTGTGAATAAATCAGGGATAGATTACCCATTTAGATGAGCACCTCTCTGTCTACAGCCTGGACCATCAATGTCAGCAGCTTGCAGTGGCCAGGCAGGCAGTACAGAAGTGTGAATTACATGAGTATTAGGCCCCGATGCCTCAGTGAATTGGAGAGTGTGTACCCCATCTAGGCTGTGCCACTTAAAGTCTAAAAATCCCCATGCCAGTCAAGCACTTGCTTCCCTATACTGCAGCCAGTTTCTTCCCTACACAGAGCAGCCCACACGGAAAGCATATTAATTAGCCTGTTACTCACAGTTCCAGGTAACGGCCATCAGTTCCCCACCAATGCTGGCATTCAGATCTTGGGGAGGACTCTTCCTCATGAGGAACCTTGAATAAAGAGAAGCTGAGAGAGAGCCCAGCATGACCAGAGAGCCAAGCAGAGGATGCAAATGATGAAGAATACCACACCCAATTCAACCCCGTTCAACTGAATGAGTAGTTGTTGGTCTCCTGGTGACTCAGATGATATGATATTAAGGCTTCTCCCTGGGGCAGTTTTGTTCCAAGGATCGTTTGACAATGCCTGGAGATGTTTTTGGTTGTTACAACTGGGAGGAGGAGGAGCAGAGTAGCTGGTGCTTAGTAGACAGAGACCAGGAATGATGCTGAACATCCTACAGTGATGGAACAGTTGCCACAAGAAAGAATGACAACACTGCAGAGCTGAAAATTCCACCCCATGCTCATGGCTGGCGAGTGTTTAGAGTAACACACCGCCACTCTGAATCACAGAAAATTTGTCCTATGCTTTCGTTTCTAGGAGTGACCCTGGAGGGCTTTTCGGAGGCGGTGGAAGACTGATGGTAGACTGTTGAGGCAGAAAACCTTGGCTGCCAAATTAATCCCAGCACCAGGACTGGTTCAGAAGACTGTAACAAAAGGTTTCACAGCAAAGTATCCTGCTCCCACACCTGCCAGGGCTCCCTACTGGGGTCAGGATGAAGATAGAAATTCTCACGTACCTTCCGAGGCATTTCAAGACCTGACCACAGACTGTGCTCATCCCTAGTCAACACCTGCCACTGCGCCATGCCTGCATCACCTTGCCTTCTTCCAAGCCTGTTGTGTCCATCACACCCATGCAGTTCCCTCTGCCTCCACTGTCCTCTCAGCTCCACGCCCCTTCCCTGACTTTGCCAATCAGGTAAAGCCCTATTCACCCTTTTAGGCCCAGTGAAAATGTTGAAACCTCTCCGTCCCCAGGACCCAGGCAGAATGAACCACTTCTTCCTGTGTATTTCCATGGTGTTTCGTGCTCACCTCAGCTCACCTACTTAGCACTGGCCATCGTGGTTTTTGTTGCAGGCATCTTTCGGTCTGTGCCTGGCACATGCTAACCCCCAGATTTTCCCTAAACCTGGTTAAATTAAATCTTACCCACTGTAGTTCTGTGGTGCTTGTTCTTCATTTGTTTGTTCATTCATTCATTCATTTTGAATACTCCCTGGGTGACAGGCACTAAACAGGCCCTGGGAATACAGTGGTGGCAAAACAGACCCCATGCTCTCTTATGGTGCAGAAGTTCTATGGGAAAAGACAGATCATAAGGTAATTCTGAGGTGAGAAATGGACTCTGGCATTCCTGGCAATCAGCTGCCTTGTCTCTGCTTGAACTCTTTCTGTGACGGGAGATTCATTTCCTAAAGTTACCTGATCCACTGTTGGCTGACTCAGACTTTCCTTCCACTGGGTTGGAATCTCTCCCTGGAACCTTCTACAGATGGATTCCGGGCCAGTCCCCTACACCCCCATAGAACGAGCCTGAACGTTTCCTCATGGTGATGCCACTCCATTTATTTGAAGACAGATCACTCAGCCTCCAGGGTAAACACTGCCAGTTCCTTCAGTCATTCTCCCAGGCTGTGGTTTCAGATGACTATTGCTCCCACTCCGACACTGAGGCCTCTCAGAATTCATTCCCTATAATTACAATCATTTCCGTAACAGCCAAAATGTATTAAGGGTGAGCTAGGCACTGTGCTCAGCTCTTTACAGGTCTTATCTCCTCATAACAATTCTGTGAGGGGGGTACTATTATCTCCATTTTATAGGTGAGAAAGCTGAGGCTAAGAAGATTAAACAACTTGCCTAGGATTGTACAGATGTTAAGTGATAGGGCTGGGCCTCATACCCTAAACTGAATTCATAACTACTATCCAATACTGCTCCAATGGCTGTTGACACATGGGAACTTGGGTGAAATCTCAACATCATACTGCATTTGTACAGGTAGTCACGTGATATTAGTGATTTATTCATTTACATTGTTTTCAGTCATGGTACTGCCCAGGTTCCTGGTTCAGTGCCTGGCACAACTGAGTGATCAATAAATAGTTTTAAAAATAAATCAGGCACATCTAGCCACATCGACATTTTTTTTTTTTTTTTTGAGTTAGAGTCTCACTCTGTTGCCCAGACTGGAGTGCAGTGGCCACTCCCGGCCACTGCAGCCTTGACCTGCTGGGCTCCGGCGATCCTTCCGCCTCAGC
>NW_007246503.1:220004-246845 GCF_000164805.1 Carlito syrichta
GTTCTCTTTCTTTCTTTCTTTCTTTCTTTCTTTCTTTCTTTCTTTCTTTCTTTCTTTCTTTCTTTCTTTCTTTTTTTCTTTCTTTCTTTCTTTCTTTCTTTCTATCTTTCATTCTGTCTTTGGTCCGTCCTTCCTTTCAATCTTTCTTCCTTCCTTCCTTCCTCCTCCCTCCCTCCCTCCCTTCCTCTCTACTTTCTTCTTTCTTTCTGAAAAGAGGGAACCTTAGAAATTCAGAATATAATGTAGCCATTTTGCTTAGGGCTCACCAATTTTGATTAGGCCTCACCCTTTGACATTCCCTGTGCACAGTTTGCACAGTCCACAGGTCCTTTTACCCTATAATCATTAACAAGAAAAATATTTTAGTTTTAGAAACTGGTGATTATACAGGACCCCTTAAACTATACAGTCTTTTTTTTTTTTTTTTTGAGTTGGAATCTCACTCTGTCACCCAGGCTGGAGTGCAGTGGCACACTCAAGGCCACCCCAGTGTCAACCTGCTGGGCTCCAGCGATTCTTCCACCTTAGCCTTCCAAGTAGCCAGAACGACAGGTGCTCAGCTATTTTTTAAAATTTATTATAGAGACGAGGTCTTGCCAAGTTGCCCAGGCTGGTCTACAAACCCACGAACTCAGGCAATCCACTCACCTCTGCCTCCCAAAGTGCTGGAAGTACAGGCCGAGCCATCAAGACTTGCCAATCTTGCTAACAATCTTATCTTTTAGGCAGTCATATTGATACATTTTTATTAGCCATCCATAAGGACTTCAGCACACCACTGGGAGGCATGTTTATTGGTATGATGCTTATTGTTATCATATGACCATGACAACCTCCAGCCTACCATCTGAGATCATGAGACGTTGATGCCTGGCGATGTCGAGATACTAGATTCATGTGACTACTATGGAAACCAAAGAATCCAACTCTGGACATTCCTTTTGGCCCAGACCTCTTCCAGGTATAAGCCCCCCTTTGCTTTAAAGGCCCTTAAATACACCTAATTTCCAGCCTTCCACGCCACATGCCTGAGTGTCGGCCCCCTTTCCATCTGTAAAAGGTGAATAACAAACTTTACTTCCTTCTGCTTTCCTCTCTGTTGCAATCTTGCATTATTCCCGTGGCACTGGCCCACTTTGCCTTGGTTTACCCTTTCTCTTTTTTTCTTTCCTTCCTTCCTTCCTTTCTTCCTTCCTTCCTTCTTTCCTTCCTTCCTTTTGTTTTTGTAGAAATGAGATCTTGCTATGTTGCCCAGGCTGGTCTTGAACTTCTGGGCTCAAGCAGTCCTCCCACCTTGGTCTCCCAATGGACCGAGATTACAGGTGCTAGCCACCATGCCCAGCCTCTTTCATTCTGCTTTGTCTTAGCCAAGTATATGACTTCACATTTATGCCTGAAATATTTTACTTTGTCAGATCTAACTCCTGGCTTTAGACTACTGAAATAGGTTAAACAATGGCAAGCTGAAGATACCAGGTCCTAAATCCTGGGACTTGTAAATGTCACCTAATTTGGAAAAGGGACTTTACAGATGTCATTAATTTAAGGATCATGTGACAGATCAAGCCACCAAGTTTGTGGTAATTTGTTTCAGCAACTATAAGAAACTAATACCCTACTGAGTTGTTTTGGATCTTAATTTTCTAATCCAATGAATGAACTGAATTAACTAGATAGGACCTCACAAGTGTTTGATAAGGGAGAGGCAGCAGGGGCCTTGACAGCAGAGAGAGGAGGTGTAGGCAATGTGACCATGGAAGCACTGGCTGGAGTGATGCTGTCACCGACAAGGGAATGCAATAACAACCAGAAGCTGAAAGACAAGGAGGCGAGTGGATTGACTGAGCCTGCGGGTTCGAGACCCACCTGGGCAACTTGGCAAGACCTTGTCTCTACAATAAATCAAAAACTAGCTAGGCATGGTACCGCGCACCTGTAGCTCCGGCTATGTGGGAGGCTGAGGTGAAAGGATTGCCGGAGCTCAGCAGGTTGAGGCTGCTGTGGCGGGAGCGTGCCACTGCACTCCAGTCTGGGCAACAGAGTGAGACTCCAACTCAAAAAACAAAACAAAAAAAGCAAAAAACAAGGAACAGGTTCCCTGGAGCCTCCAGGGGGCGCACAGCCCTGCTGACACCTCAATTCTGCTGCAGTGAAACTGATTTCAGGATCCAGCCTCCAGCACTGTGAGAGAATACATTTCTGTTGTTTTACCAAGTTTGTGATAATTTGTTACAGCAACTACAAGAGATTCATACCACTGCTGAGTAGTTTTGGAGCCTAATTTCCTAATCCAATGAATGAATTATATCTCCCCAACCTTAAACTATCAGCAGTGCAAAGGATTTTGACCATGTCCTATGCATATACTTATAGTAGTGTAATTGACAAAATGTAGACCATTTCTGCAGTCCAGGTATTGTCAGATTATGCTTGTAGGATGATGGTTTCACAATAAGAATTATCACACAAAAGGGATTTTTTCGTGGCTTAGTTAGGAAGTTTGGGAAAAGTTTCTCTACTATAGGACTTCTCAGAGGCTTTAATATGCTAATGAATACTGTGAATCCCTAAGTAAGGATATAGTCTTGTGTGTTTCCCAAGCTTATTTGCTCACACTCATCCCATCCCTGGAAAAGTGTTTCTAAAAACAAGTGTTGCAAAGACCACAGTTAGGAGGAACTATGTCTAGAAGTCCAAAGCAGCTGCTTTGCCAAAATCTTATACTGGTTGTGGCACATTGAGTGTCATGACACAGGTCTCCTAAGATATGGTCCAGTGATCCTTCTACTAAACATATAGAGGAAGCACTGAATGTCACCTTTAAAGACAGGAAGGGGATTCTCCAAAGACAACTTTATTTTTTTGGCCATGAGTTAACAGTATACAGAATATGGCAATGAGGTATGAGAAAGGGTGGATTTTCCCTATCTTTAGTCATTGGCATTGACCCTGAAGGTCCTTAGTCCTCTGCAGGAGCTTAAGGAGCTTAGATCAAGGGCAGATTTTGAAATTGAATTTATTCAGATTAAGCAAAACCTTCAGTGAGAGGATTTACTCCCCACAAACTGTTGCCAAGCTGGGGTTGCCCGGGCCCAGTTTCCTAAGCCACAGTCAACTTCCTCCCGCGTCCAGGCAGATAGTTTTCTGGGACATGAAACATTCAAAGCTTTCTCAGTCTCCTGGATCATATTCTATTTCTCCAATATTTTTAGGCTTTTTGTAGGCTGCAGGTTTTCTAGCAATTGTACAGGGAGACAATCCTAGGCAGAGTAGCAGAGATTCAAAGTCTAGACAAATGCTCCTTCTATATCAGTTAGCATCTGACAAATCACAGTGAGATTTTTCCTGGCAAGGAGGATATTTTCTCTTAATAATCTAGAAGGCAAAAGGCATTGGGAGGCCAGGGTTCCAAGTAGTTGTTGGTTTGGGGATTTTTCTATTAATGCCATATTTCCCTGGTTTGCTAGGTGCTAATTTTACTACACAAATCTGAAAATTTGCCACTTATTTTGGGAGATCAGCATGCGGTAGAGAGAATTGTACAGATGTCTCTTGGAGTGGATGCCCCATGTCCTCATGTCACAATATTATTTACCCACTGCTTCCAATGTGCTCTGCCTTTAAGACTGAATGTTCAGAAGACCTTAAGTCTCAAGTTTTGTTCTTTGATGTCTATATTTGACTTTATTTTCTTTTTCTTTATTTTATTTTATTTTTTGAGCCAGAGTCCCACTCTGTCACCCAGGTTGGAGCACAGTGGCACGCTCATGGCCACTGCAGCCTCATCCTGCTGGGCTCAGGCTATCCTTCTGCCTCAGCCTTCTAAGTAGCTGGAACTACAGGCATGTGCCACCATGCTCCATTAATTTTTTGATTTATTTTAGAGACAAGGTTTCGCCATGTTGCCCAGGCTGGTCTCAAACCCGTGGGCTCAGGCAGTTCTTTTACCTCTGCCTCCCAAAGTGCTAGGATTACAGGCATGAGCCACCACACTCAGCTGGTGTCTATATTATAAAAATAACATTTATGGATTTTTTTCTTTTTACAAACATAATACATGTATTTTTTAGAAGTGTTGGAAATACAAGAAAAGCATGAAGACAAACATTAAATCTCCTATATTCTTGTCTCTAAGAGATAGAGATCATTAACATTTTAGGCTCCTTTTAGATACCTCAACGGGATGTTTGGTGAGGACAAACTTAAAGGTTAGTCTCTTTAATCCCCATAAGATGGAAGGTAGACTGTGTGGTTTAGCTCTGTATCAAGCACAAAGAGAATCATCTATAATTTATTGAGCTACTTTTTAAAAAATCTTAGTTTGTGAAACTGGCTGGGTTCTGAGAACCCCATTGAAGAGATGAAGAAAGCGAGATTCAGGGATCACCCGGCAAATTAGTGGTAGAGCAGAGACCACAAAACTCTTCGAATTCTCACTAACTGTTGTTTCCCTCACTGTACCAGCTGTCTCACCACAGAAAGAATTATAGTTACAAAATTCCACTTGAGTAAGAACATTTGGTGAGGCCCTCAAAGCATGGACAATTTTCACGCGACTAATTTGGCATTACGGGGAAAGAAATAATCTCTACATAAATCCAAATTTCCAAACAACTAAAGGTCAGCTTTTTAAAGCACAAAGACTTTTATCTTAATTTTAATACATCTTAATGGGAATTATTCTAAATATGCCTTTTTTCAGTCAGGCACATTTAATAGCACTTAATCTTTTCTGGATGACTCAAAGTCATAATTATGAGCATCCGTTTTTATTCAGTGGCATAATATACTGAGATCTTTTGGGATCGGTAGGTTTTAAACCCTGAATGGCTCCAGGCTGCTAAGCTTTTTATAGTTTTATGTTTGCTCTATATGGATTTTCTGTCTCTCCCTTCACAATCAAGCTGTCAGCTATTATTTCTTGCTGTTCCCAGTATGTCTGAGATTCTCTCTTCACTTCTTCCCCATCTGCTATGCTGCTTCTAATCTGTTATGTGCAGGGGAAGCAGATATTCATGCTTGTTAGAAGTATTTGTAACATAAGAGTCAGTAGGCTCTGAGTGAGTATTGAGGGGCCTTCTTAATCATAAAATTAGTGAGCAAACTTGGGGACGTATATTGAGATTGCTCAGAATACGCTTAAGCTTGTTTTCTTTCTAGATTGGCAAATCAATAATGTCCAGATAAATGATATAGTATGGGACTTTTAAAAAATTGAAACAGGCGCTTTTTAAAAAATGAAATAGGCATATCTGAAGAATTCAGATAGCCTTGGCTTATGTATGCACATCAGTCATTCCTTGGGAAGAGAACCAAATCTCTAAGCCACAGAGTGGGTCCTGGGTCCTTTAAGTTATTTTTTTCCATTTCTTTTAAATGTCTAAAATCACTTTCTGACTTAAAATGGATCTTTTCTCAACTCAGGTGGAGAGAAATGGAAATACAGCAAGTTCTCGTTCAAGCAGGACTAGCTAGCAAGTACAGCGGACGTACCTCAGATAGTGAGGGGACTTTTCTTCCTTGAACTCCTGGGCTCAAGTGATCCTCCTGCTCCAGCCTCCCAAGTAGCTAGAATTACAGGCACATGCCACCATTCCCAGCCAATTTTTAAATTTTCTGTAGGGATGATGTCTAGCTATGTTTCCCAGGCTGGTCTTGAACTTCTGGCCTCAAGCGATTTTCCCAACTTGACCTTCTAAAGTGCTGGGATTACAGGCTTGAGACGCTGTGCCCAGCCAATATTTGAGAAGACTAAAAAATATTTCCCTCCATTCAAACTTTAAAATGCCATCTTTCTTTTAAGTGATTGATAAGACTGGTTTTCCTATGCCGTCCCAACATTTTCTCCCAGATTCTAAGTTTCTAAATAGATAGTTACCAAGAACAAACAAGTGAATGAGAGGCGCTAGTAACCTTCAAGTTCATGTGATGCTGGAGTCAGTTTTTAAGCCACCGTCAGAAATGGCGCTGTGGGAGTGGTATGGGCTGTAAAAGCCAAGCAATTTGCAAAATTATGTGAAGATGAGGAACGACTCAATGCAAACACCTGCTCAGAGTAATCATCAAATTATCCACAGCCTAACTATGACCCCGCAAGTTGACTTCTCTTTACCCCCGCTCCATGGTGGTTTGTATTTATCAGTAAACACCCACAGACCCACTACACTTTGCTAAACTAAAAGGCCAAATTAAACAACTCATTCTGGAGTTAATGAGGGGTTGTAATAACAACAACCCGGGCATTTGAACGGTGCATTAACAATTTGCCAAGGACTTTACACGCAGGATCTCACTTACACTTTGAAATCACTGCACACTTAGGCTGTTCCCTGGGAAAGTTGCCACCAATGAGTTTTCCCAAAGAATGTACAAAACTTTAAAATAAAAATGGAAGTTAAAATACCACCCTAAGTCTCCTTCTTACCCCCTTCCGCCCCCAGCCACCTTTCTTTCCAGCTGTCAGTTTTTAAAGTGTATGTTTTAATTTTCCACGGTTGACCACGTCCAAAGCTGTTTTAAGAGGCACGGGATTCTATTCTTCTCTAGAATCTATATGCACCGTGGATTACCACAGCTGGTTCTGGTAACGTTTGCAAATTCTAACTCACTATCTAAGACTATTTCTAAGGCTATTGTGAGTGACATCAAGCCTGTTTCTGGCTCGAAATGCTCTAGCTGTAATGTATACTATCTTAAATGGTCTTTTTGTGATCATGGTCTCTACCCTTAAACAAACGAAGGGCATATTTCCCTGAAGGGTGTCCCTAGGAGAGCTTGGGAAGAAATCATCACTATCAAGGCGGTTCACCCAGACACACAGACTTGCTTGTTACCGTATTTAAAGAAGTGGCCACAAAGAAACAGTCATTGGATTTACAATAGGGGAAACCTAGTATGCATTTCCAAGGAATCACATTTTGGGAAGAATTACAGAATAATTACACATATGCTTAGATCACGAGCATTCAATGAAGCGGACAGTATTTTGAGGATTTAAGATGTTGGTGTTGTGGTCGTCTCTAAGAAACCGGGATAATTCAGACATTCAAATGCAAAACCGCACCATTTGGAGAGTGTAATGCGGTCTGTTCTGGTCACTGTTACAAATTCGGAAAGGATTCTCCGGCTGCAGACATTAGAAGCACTTAATACTTAAATCTGTTTCCAAATGTAAAGCATAGAACAAAAGTGCTGGGCATTAATGAAACGTATCCTAACACTGGTGTGCTGACACATTTCATTAAAGTGTCACTTTGGGGGAGTAAAAACTAATGACAAGAGCTTTGCTCTGTGCAACTTGATAAGGTCCTCAGATGAAATATCATTAACTAATAACATATTAAACATCCATTTTAATACTATCAGGGTTTTCAGCTCGTATTGAATTAATTTCATGCCTAGGATGTTGTCTATGACCCATTACTATAAATGAATTTCTTTCATTTGTCTAAATACTGCTTATTTATTCATGTTGGTTTTATTTTAAAGGCAAGGAAATCAAGTATTATTAGAAATTGTTTCAGTTATCTTAATACTTTCAAATAGGAAATATCTTGTTTACTTCTAAGGTCAGCCATAAGTTATTTCCTGATGAAATGTATTTTGTGGATATTTAAAAATAAACACTTTTACCATGGCAGGGGGAGGAGGGTGGTAACTGGCAAAATACTTTTCTACTGAAATCTAGAAAGTTAAAGCACTCTTCTAAACTGAAAATAATTTCTGCTTTTAATTTAAATATTTTTGGGTTTTTAAAAATTGTTTATACAAATTTATAGAGTACACATGCAAATGTGTTAGTGCATAGACCGCATGGTGGTCGAGTCAGAGTTTTAAGATATGCATCACCCAAATAATGCACACTGCACCAATTAAGTAATTTCTCATCATCCACCCCTCCCACTCTTTTACCCTTCCAAGTATCCACTGTCAGTTAAAAAATTTTTGATAAAAATAAAAATTCAACAGACGTAGTCCAAAAACAGCATTTTATGGGTTTGGAAAGACTTCCAATTTCATGTTCTGATTTAGAGCGAAGCAGTTTTCTATTCCCAAAAATGTTCTATTCCCAAAAATGTAATTCATATTTTCAGTAAATTTGTCAAACTCTCCTTTCTAAGATCTTGTATTCAAAATATCAAAATAACAAAAATTTGGCAACTTTGGTAAACCTCCTCAATACTCGGACAGATTTCCATGGAATGTTTTTCCCACATTTATAGATTGGTTTGGTTTTGCACAGAAGAGTCACTTTATGAAATGAAACAAGACAAGAAATTCTCCCAACAGGGCCTGTGCAGCCAAGAATCAATCGAGTTGCAAAATAACACAGAACAGAAGCGAAGAAATAGAGAAGTGAATCCACAGCAGAACAAGAGACGCGCACAAGGAACTTGGAGCTGGCAATCTCACAATGTGAAAGGTTAATCACAAGATTTAAAATCTAATCTTGCTTTCAAAGGCAGCTCATCTAATTGCATACATTGCAAAGGAACATGAGAACAGTGGGAACGGAAAAAAAAATTTAAACAAGCAGGCACGCTAGAAGCCATACATTTAATATGAGGAAAAGCAAAAAGTTAGCAAAAGTCAGCCCAGACCTCAGAAAAGGGTCAGCCAGGGGATTGGGACAACAGAAATGACCACAAATAGTCACTCTGACAGAAAAACTTTTTTTTTTTTGAGTTGGAGTCTCACTCTGTCGCCCAGACTGGAGTGCAGTGGCCGCTCCCGGCCACCACAGCCTCGACCTGCTGGGCTCCGGCAGCCTCGACCTGCTGGGCTCCGGCGATCCTTCCACCTCAGCCTTCCAAGTAGCCGGAATTACAGGCGCGCACTACCACGCCCAGCTAATTTTTGACTTATTGTAGAGATGAGGTCTCGCCAAGTTGCCCAGGCGAGTCTCGAACCCTCGGGCTGAAAAACTTTTAATTTTGGATAAATATGATTCCGATGGGACCTTTTAGATGAAATTCCATTCATTCGTGTTGTTTGATGGATATTGATAGGCAGCACTTCTTGTACTGATATTGTGGAACTAGAAGGATAAATGAGACCCCAGAGGAAGAAACTCATGTCCTTAGAGCACAAAGCAGCAAGTGGGAGTTCGGAAGTTGAACTTGCTTCATGAAGGGGTGGCATTTCAACTGTGCCTTGAAGAAGGGCAGGACTCATTCAGGCATAGGGGGACTTGGGAAAACAAAGCCAGCAAAGGCAACTGCAAGGGCAGGACACAGAGATGGGAAAGCCTGGAGTGTGTGTAGAAGGCAGGGGAACATGAGGCTGACAGAAGGTGACATATACCTACGTGGAACGGCCAGGGCTGGATAGGTAGATGTTGCTTAGATCACGGGGCCTGGAGGAGTCTGGCTTAATTCTATGGAAAGTGGGAAAGCTTCCATTGGAGGGCTTGGAGCCCAGGAATGATATAACACTGAAGGTTCTATTGATAACACTTTGTGGGGCATCCTAGAAGAGGAAGAAGGAAACAATCTCAGCAGGATATATTTCAGGACAGCAAAAAATGTAGAGGTTTGTATTCTTGGGCTAGAAAATACAGAAGCCATATTTATAACAAGTTGTTTCTAAAGTCCAAGATGGCCACGTCTTGCTAAATGGAAAAGCATTAAGAAGCTCCACTGAACTCAAGTGTGAACCCCCCAAAAAAACTGCCCCAATAAAAAGTGGGCAAAAGACATGAATAGACACTTCTCAAAAGAAAATATATGGGCAGCCAACAGACACATGAGAAAGTGCTCAGCCTCACTCATCATCAGAGAAATACAAATCAAAACCACATTGAGATAGCACCTAACCCCAGTAAGAATGGCTATCATTAATAAAACAAACAACAACAGATGCTGGCAAGGATGTGGAGAAAAAGAAATGCTTCTACACTACTGGTGGGAATGCAAACTAGTGCAGCCTCTTTGGAAGACAGTGTGGTGATTTCTGAAAGAACTAGAAATTGAGCTTCCATATGACCCAGCATTTCCCTAATGGGAATATACCTGGAGGAACTCAAATCATTCTGCAAAAAAGATACCTGCATACATATGTTTGTTGCAGCTCTATTCACAATAGCAAAAACATGGAACCAACCATGTTGCCCATTGAAGCTGGGATGGATTAAAAAAATGTGGTACACATACACAATGAAGTATTATGCAGCCATAAAGAAGGACAAACATATGGACTTTGCAGCAACTTGAATGGATTTAGAGCTGATCATACTCAGTGATCTATCACAGAAACAAAGAACAGAATACCATATGTTCTCACTCATAAGTGGACCTTGAACAATTATAATACTCTAAGAAAGGGATTGGCAGTAGTGGGAAACTGTCAGGGGAAGCGGGGTGGGATTGGCAATTGAGGGAAACTGCTAGGGGAGGCAGGGGCATACGTCATCAACAAGGGTACCTGCATAATCAACGTTTGTTTATCTAACCCTGAATTGTACCCCACAACTTTATAATAAAAAAATTAAAAAAATAAAGAAGTGCCACTAGAGAGCCTGAGGTTTACTGAGGGTCAGTGGTAACTCCCGACCAGTTGGTGGTACTCAGAGCAAATTCCCTGGTTTCCCCAGAGGATGATGCAAGATCTCCAGGAAGTGTTGAATGCCAGGGACGGAAGAGATCAGAATTACCCCTGGGGTGGATGCAATTCCCTATCACAGCATGAATTTGGATACACCTTGGGCCCAACCAGAACATATAACTACAGGCCAATCCACAAGGACCTCCTCCCCTACCTTGTGCCCAGAAGTATGTTAATCAGGATAAAAACTGCCTCTGCATTAAAAACAGGGGAAATAAGCAGGTCTTACCATGTTGGCAAAGACATTTATTTATTTTCTTTTCCTTATTTTATTTGAAAGATGTGGGGTACGAGTCAGGATTAGATACATAAGTTGATCTACGTACAGGTGAAGTTTGGATCTCTCACTGGTCCTCACTTCCTACAAACACATTTAGTATCTCTTGGGAATAACTATACAGTGTTAGGGTGTGGGTGAGGCATGACTAAAATGGATAAGGCTTTGGGAGGTCAAGGTGTGTAGATTGCTTGTGGTCAGGAGTTCAAGACCAGCCTGGGCAACATAATGAGACCCCTGCCTCGGCAGAAAACAAAAATAAAAAATTAGCCGACTGTGGTGGCATGTACCTGTAGCCCTAGCTACTCAGGGGGCTGAGGCAGAAGGATCGCTTGAGACAAGGAAGTTGAGGTTGTAGTGAGCTAGGATCATACCACTGCACTGTGTAGCCTGGGCAACAGAGCAAGACTCTGTTTTAAAAAATAAAAAAGAAATAAAATTAAAAATTAAATAAAATAAATTGACAGGTGAGTAAAAAAAAGCTTGTGGGTTGTTTTCACAGGAGTATTTCGCTATCTGCCATATTTATATAGTATTTTATACTTTCCAAAGTGCTTTTAAATATGATATTATTTCATACCCCTCAATTACTCCATTATCATCATTTCACAGGAAGAGTTACAGAAGCCCAGAGAGGTTGTGTGGCTTGCCTCAAATCTCATAGCCACATGGTAGAGAAACGAACACCTAAAACCCAGGTCTCCTAATTCCTCCCCCACTATATCATCTGGTCACCACCTACTTATATCAAAAAGATTTATCGCGAGTCTATTCTGTAGATGGCCTACTTCTAAATCTGAATAAAAACTAAGGTCTTCCTGAGTTTTAACAGAAAAACCATAGCAAGATTTTAGACATCGAATGAAAACGTCCCTGCCTAGAGCCCTCTGGTGGCAGGTAATGTACAGTTGCAAGGCAGGAAATCTTGACACATTTTCAGGATCCGATCTAATGATACTGAAGTATAGAAAAATTTTTAGAAGGGCTTATTTAATGCAGTTCTCTCACTTGGTATATTAAGAAATTAATACCCAGAGAGGTCAAGCATTGTACTCATGGCAGCAAAGCATTCTAAGTCAGTGTTTTCTTCCGGTAAGAAAGGCAACTCTCAGCATTGTCCTCATTCTCATTTCTCTTGTCAATTAACATTCAAGCCACAGAGGCGATGCTCTTCTTGGGAGCAGGATACAGGACAAGTTTCTGGTATTTGCACAAATAATTGTACGGGTGGATATCTTCTGGAGTCTGCCCTTAATAGTCATGTGATTTCATCCTTCTTATCTCCTTCTGAGCCTCAGTTTCTTCATTTTTTTTAAAACTGGGTTATATAGTTTCTTCATTTGTAAACTAGGAATAAGGATAGTTTCCATCTCACCAGGTTGTTTTAAGGATTAAAAGAAATAGTGCAAGCCAAACACTTTGCACAAGCCTGGCATGTAGGAAACACTCAATAGTGGTAGCTACAGTTAAGCTTAACCAATCAGCTTTGCCTTGATCTATTTAAAACCATCAACCCTAAAGCTTTTTGTTTGCCTTCATCTGTAGATCAGAAATAAACAAATATTTCAGGGGAAGCAAATGTTTTAAAGGTGGTCCCTTCTCCCAGATGAAAGCAACAATCACACTACCTCTGAGACAGGGTTAATGAGATTGGTCCTTCATGGGGCCGGGCCAAAGGAGGTCAACTCCTGCCCATCTTGTGATTGCAACCTCAGTCCCGTGGAAGGGTCAGGGAAAAGGAAGAGTCATTTCCCACACTTCTCTACTTGCTCCTGAGTGCCCCTGCCAAGTTTCCCACTTAAAAAGCATTGTCAGAACCTCTTGTCCTCAGTTGTCAGAATGGGAATGAATAAAAACACCTGACTCTTCCCAGACTCAGTGAAGATAAGGAAAAGCCAAGCAGAGCATCTAGGTAGCCTCACTGAACCAAGGACAAAGAGGTCAGGTTTCGGGGAGACTGAGACAACTGAAACTTGCAGGAAACAGTATTGGAAAGCAGAAAGCTACCCAGTGAAAGAATACTATAAATCAACATGGGGTCCCATGCGTCTTTGACTGAATATTAAGCTGCAAATGCACAGGGTAAGACCTCACAAGTTGGGGCAAAGAATTGTTGGAGTGCCATAAACTAAACAGCTATTGGAGCTTGCACAAGACTGGGGGACATTCGAGTTCTCCAGAGTACTGAGACCTGACAGCATATCACGAACGTCTAATAGAGACCCCAGAAAGGCCACCTTAAAAGTACAGTCATGATTGGGCTCGGTGGCTCAACCTGTAATCCCAGCACTTTGGGAGACTGAGGCGAATGGATTGCCTGAGCCCGTGGGTTCAAGACCAGCCTGGGCAACTTGGCAAGACCTCATCTTTACAACAAATCAAAAAAATTAGCCAGGCATGGTAGCACACCTGTAGTTCCAGCTACTTGGAAGACTGAGGTGGAAGGATCGCTGGAGTACAGCAGGTCGGCGCTGGGGTGGCCGTGAGCATGCCACTGCACTCCAGCCTGGGCAATGGAGTGAGACTCCAGCTCAAAAAAAAAAAAAAAAGTACAGTTATGAATTGCTTAATGACTGGGATGTCTTCTGAGAAATGCATCATTAGGCAATTGTATCATTGTGTGAACATGATAGAAGGTACTTACACAAACCTAGATGGCATAGCCTACTACATACCTAGGCTCTATGGTTTAACCTATTCTTCCTGGGCTACAAGCCTGTATAGCATGTTATTGTACTGAATACTGTAGACAGTTGTAACACAATGGTAAGTATTTATGCATCTAAACATATTTATGTATCTAGACACAGAAAAGGTACAGTAAAAATGTGGTATTATGATATTGTGATTGTATATATAGTCTGTTGTTGACTAAAACATTGTTATGTGGTATACAACTGTAGAGTTAAATTAGCCTAAGAGTCAAGACAGTTCTACTCTAATAAAAAATTTTTAAAAGTCTTTGTGGGATAACTCTGATCTGCTAGAAAATTAACTTCCTGTAATAGCAAAATTCACCATGTCATAAAAAGAAGACAATAAATTTAGACTCTCAAAAGTTTAGCATCTACACTGTCCAGAATATAACTTAAAAGTTACTAACCTTTGAAGAAGCAGGCGAATATGACTCATTGCCTATAGAAAACTAAGTCACTAGAACAGATCCAGATATAGGCAAAATGATAGAAGAAACAGAAAAGAACTCTAAAACACCTATAATAAATATGTTTAAGGATTTACAGGAAACCATGAACACAATGAGGAGAAAGATGGAAAAAAAGGAACCTCTAAATCTTAAAAGTATAACCTCTGAAATTAAAAAATTACTAAATAAGCTTAATAGGAGATTAGATACTAGAGAATAAAAGATTAATGAATTTAATATTTTATCACAAATTTCCACACTACAGCCAAAGGCTTAAAAATTTAACAGAGCCTCAGTAAACAGTGGGACAGCATCAAGTGGCAATTGGATTCCCAGAAAGAGACGAGATGGGGGATGGGAGAGGGTAAAATTTAATGAATTAATCGAAAATTTTCTGAATTTAATGAAAAGCATAATCCACAGATCCATAAAATACAAAACATTCCAAGAAGGATAAACACAAAAAACACACATCAAGGCATTTATTAATCAAATTGCAAAGAAATCAATAATAAAGAAACTATCTTAAAGGTACACCTGGACGATATAGTGAGACTTCATCTCTACAAAATCAAAATAAAAAAATTAGCTGAGCATGGTGTGTGCTCCCAGCTGAGGTGGAAGAATTGCCTGAGCCCAGGAGGTTGAGGCTGAGGTGAGCCAGGCAACAGAGTGACACCCTATCTAAAAAAAAAAAAAAAAAACACCAACCCCCCAAAAAAAAATCAGAGGGAGAAAAAGACACAGGAATAAGAATTATGTATGTACAGGAATAGGAATTATGATGAATTTTAATATAAAGAAAATGAAAGGAGATTTTTTTATTGCCAAAAAGAAAGAAAAAAATGATGTTACATCTGTAACTAAAGCTGTATTCAATTCTATATTTATACCTATCTAATTCTACATTCTGTTCTCTTCTCTCACTATTTTATTTCGTATCTAATATTTTCCAAAAATAAGAACAAAATGAAAACATTTTTAGACAAACAAAAATTGAAATAATTGTCTGCCATCAGAACTGCACTTCAAGAAATGTTAAAGGAAGTGCTAGATGGAATACTAGGTGGACATTTATGTCCACACAAAGAAATAAAGAGCATAGAAATTGTAATGATTTTTACATTTTATGTGAAGTGATTTAACACTATTTGTTAACTTATATATAACATTATTAAATGAATATAAATATAATTTAATATTTGTGATAAGTTAAAAATGCATACCATAAGCCATAAGGCAATCAATAACACAACGTGTAGCAAATAAACCAGTGACTGAGATAAACCATAATGTTAAAAAATAATCCAAAGCAAAGCAAAAGAAGAGAAACAACTTAAAAAAGAACAACTGGGACACAAAGAAAACAAACTAGGGGACCCAATTCAAAACACATTCATGAAAAATAAGTCTAAGAAAACTAGGAATAAAAGTTAATGCCAGGCACGGTGGCTCATGCCTGTAATTCCAGCACTTTGGGAGGCCGTGGCGAGAGGAATGCCTGAGCCCAGGGGTTCAAGACCAGCCTGGGAAACTGGGCGAGACCTCATCTCTACAATAAATTGAAAAATTCACCAGGCGCAGTAACAGGAGTCTGTAGTTCCGGCTACTTCGAGGGCTGAGGCAGATCACCAGAGCCCAGCAGGTCATCGCTGGGGTGGCCCTGAGAGTGCCGCTGCACTCCAGCCTGGGTGACAGAGTGAGACTCCAACCCCCCCCCCAAAAAAGTTAACTTGCTCTATCTCATAAAGGGCATCTCTAAAAAACCTTTTGCTAACATCATACTTAATGGTAAGATCATGACAAAGGCAGGAATAGCTATTCTCACCATTTCTACTCAACATTATATTAAAGGTAGAGGTCCAAGGCAGTGAAAAAAAAAGTGGGGGGTATATATAAGAAAGAAAAAACAAACCTCTCACAAATGACATCATCATACATGGAGAAAATCCTAAGGAGTGTGCAAAAATTAAAAGACTGTTAGAACTCATAGTGAATTTAGAACGTTTGTGTGGAGGATTCAAGGTCAATATACAAAAATCAGTTATACTTTTACATACTGGGAAAGACCAATTGCAAAATTAATTTTAAATTTTTGTATGGACTGCTTCACGAATTTGCATGTCATCTTTGCACAAGGGCCATGCTAATCTCTGTATCATTCCAGTTTTAGTATATGTGCTGCTGAGACAAGCATGTAAAATTAATTTTTAAAATATCATTTATAAATGCCTAAAACAATATTAAATACATAAGAATAAATTTAGTGAAATATCTCAAAATCAGTACAGTGAAAACAAAAAAAATAGTATTGCTAGAAATTAAAGAAGCCATAAATGTTCATAGATTGGGAACCTCGTTATAACTAAAATGCCCATTTTCCACAAATTGAATCTATATATTTAAAGCAATCCAAATAAAAAAAATCAAAGCAGTCTTTAAAAAGAAGACATTGAAGAGCTGATTCTAAAATGTTTATGAAAATGCAAAATAGTTAGAATAGTCAATACAATCATGAAAAAAGAAGAACCAGTTTGGGGGAGTTTTAATACCTGATTTCAAGACTCATTATAAACTACAGTAATCAAGAGTATGTGATATTGTTTGGACAGACCTACAGATACACGATTGAGAACAGAGAGTATGTGTGTGTGTGTGTGTGTGTGTGTATGTGTGTGTGTGTTCAATTTATTTTCAGAAAGGGTACCAACATAAGTTAATGGAAAAAAGGAAAGTCATTTTTATGGAGGGTTAATGGTACCAGAACAACTGAATATTCCTATGGGAGACAGTGGATTTGAACCACTACCTATCACTATATAAAAAATATACTCAAAATAGTTCATAGAACTACATTTTAAAATGAAAACCATAAAACTCCTCAAAAAAATAGAAGAAATTCTTCCGTATCTTGAGACAAGTCAAGATTTCTTAAACGTGATGGAAAAGCACTAACCACAGAGAAAAATATTAACAATTTCAATTTTCTCAAAATTAAAAACTCTACTCTTTAAGAGACATCATTAGGAAAAGGAAAGGCAAACTCCATAATAGGAAACATTTTCACAATATATATGTTTGATAAAGAACTCATGTCCAGAATAAATATAAAGTATATAAATCAGTAATAAGACAAATAACCCATTTTTAAAATGGGTGAAAGATTTGAGCAGTCTCTATACAAAAGAAGATACAAATACAGAGACAGACACGATAGATAGATAGATAGATATCCTATTATACTATACTAATGTCAGCCAATAAACACATCATTAATAAACAGAGAGATTCAAATTAAAACCACATCCATACCAAGTCCTGATGAGAATGTGGAGTAATTGAAACTCTCATATATTATGAGTGGTGCAACCACTTTGGAAAACAATTCGGTAGTATCTTATAAACTTGAACATACACTTTACATATAGCACAACAATTCTACTCTTAGATGTTTATTCAAGAAAGATGAAAATATATGTTCAGGAAAAAAATTCCACATGAGTGCTCACAGCTACTCCATTCATAATAGCATCAAACTGGAAACAACTCAAATGATATCAGGAGAGTGAATAAATTATGGTGTATTCATACATGGAACACTACTCAACAATAAAAAGGAGCATAGATGAACCTCAAGAATATTATGCTGAGCAAAAGAAGTCAGACACAAAGTATGTTTTGTATGATTCCTTTACATAAAGTGCTGGTTAGTGGTTGCCTATAGGGGTGTGTGGAAGGGGTGGGTGAGTTGATGGAAGGGATATGAGGGAATTTAACAGATGATAGAATGTTCTGTGCCTCAACTGGCAAGGTGATTACATGGGTCCGTATCTTTGTCAAAGCTCAATGAACTGCACATTTAATTTGGATGTATTTTAAGGTTTCTAAATTATACCTCAATAAAATTAAGTTTTTTTTTTAAAGGGAAAGGGGAGGAGAAAACAGGGGGAAAGTTATGGAACATTATCCAGCTACAAAAAAGAATAAGGTAGATAAATATTTCTGAACTGACAAATATAATAAGTGAGAAATGAAAGTTATTATATAGTGTGTTTGATCTCATTTATGTTTTTTAAAAAGTGAAACGTGTGTATGTATATATATTAAAATATTATATGCTTACTTATTTCCAGAGAGAGTGTCTAAAGGGTATATAGAGAAGTATGTCAGTAGCTACTTTGTAAAGCATCAGAGAGGGTAAAGCGTTTTTATCTCTATTTTGTGCCCTTTCTCACTTCTGAAAATTTTAATGAGCCTTAATAGTTTAAAAATAAATTTATTTTTAAAACTTTAATATTCTCAAAGATCTGCTTTCTTCTCTCTAAATTATAGGGTTAATACAATAAAATAGGACGACTTTTCTTTTATTCAAGTTTTTTTTTTTTTTTGAGTTGGAGTCTCACTTTGTCACCCAGGAAAAAAATGTGGAGTGCACTGTGGAGTGCAGTGGCACACTCACAGCCACCCCAGCAACGACCTGCTGGGCTCCAGCAATCTTTCCACCTCAGTCTTCCAAGTAGTTAGAACTAAAGGCATGCACTACCATGCCTGGCTAATTTTTTATTTATTGTAGAGACAAGGTCTTGCCAAGTTGCCCAGGCTGGTATCCAAGTATTTTATTGTTCATACTTGGGAAACGTGTAGAAGACTATACTTTTTTATTGCAGGATAATATACATAACCTGAAATTTATTATTTTAACCATTGTAAGTATACAACTGAGTTATATTAAGCATTTTCCCACTGTTGTACAACTCTCATGGCTCTCCATTTCCAGAACCTTTTCATCATCCCAGACTGACACTGTGTACCCATTAGATAGAGGATAACTTCCCACTCCCTCCTTCTCCCCACCCCTCTCAACCACAAATCTACTTTCTGTCTCTATGAATTTTACTATTCCAGGTACCTCATGTAAGTGGGTTTATACAAGATTTGTCCTTTTGTGTCTTAGTAGAATGCATTCACAATTCATCCGTGTTGCAGCAGGTATCAGGATTTCATTCACTTTGAAGGCTGAATAAGATTTCACTGTATATAATATCACACTTTTTAATTCATTTATTCATCCATGGGCACTTGGGTTACTTCTACCTTTTGGCTATTGATAGTGCTATAAAAATTGACTCAAGTTCCTGTTTTCAATTCCTTGGGTATATACCTACAGGTGGAATTGCTGGGTCATATGATTATTCTATGTTTAATTTTTTTGAGGAATCACCATAATGTTTTCCACAGTGATTATACCATCTTACATTCTCATCAGTAATGCCCAAGGGTCGCAATTTCTTTTCATCCCTGTCAACACTTGTTGGTTTCTGAGATTTATTTGTTTGATTTTTATGATAGCTATTCTAATGAATATGAGATAACATCTCATTGTAGTTTTAATTTGCTTTTCCATGATGATTAGTGATCCTAAGCATCATTTTATGTCCTTACAGGCTATTTGAATATCTTCTTTTGAGAAATGTCTGTTCCAGTGCTTTAACCATTTTTAAATTGGGTTTTTTGCTTCTTTATTGACTTTTAGGAGTTTTTACGTATTCTGGCTATAAACCTCTATCAGATATAAGATTTGCAATTATTTCTTTCATTCTGTGGGTAGCTTTTTAATTCTACCAAAAACACTATCTATGTTGGTAGAATTTTTTGATGCACACAGTTTCCATTTTGATGCTCAGTTCATCTATTTTGTTGTTGTTGCTTATATTTTTGGTGTTACTAATAAATCTAAGAAATCACTGCTAAATCCAACTGCATGATGCTCCCCTCACCCCATGTTTTCTTCAGAGTCCAAGTTCTTATGTTTAAATCTTCCATCTATTGTGAGTTAATTTTTGTGTCTTCTGTAAGGTACATGCCCAATTTTACTCTTTTGTATGTGGACATCCAGTCTTCTCAGCATCATTAGTTGAAAAGACTATTTTTTCCTTATCAAGTGGTCTTGGTGTCCTTGTTGAAAATCATTCAATCAGACATATGAGGGTTTTATTTCTTTTTTTTTCTATTCTTTTCCATTGGTCTGATTTGTCTGTCTTATACCAGTACCACACTGTTTTAATTACTGCTACTTTGTACATTTTGAACTCAGGAAGTACAAATTCTTCAACTTTATTTTTATTTTTTCAAAACTGGTTTATCTGCTTGGGGTTCCTTGAGATTTCTTAAGAATTTAAGAATGGATTTTTCTACTTCTGAAAAAAATCAGAATTTTGATAGGGATTGCATTTACTATAATCTGTAGATCACTCTGGGCAGTTTTGGCACCTTCTAATCCATGAACACTTCTTTTTTTTTTGAGTTGGAGTCTCACTCTGTCGCCCAGACTGGAGTGCAGTGGCCGCTGCCAGCCACCGCAGCCTCGACCTGCTGGGCTCCGGCGATCCTTCTGCCTCAGCCTTCCAAGTAGCTGGAACTATAGGCGCGCGCTACCACGACCGACTAATTTTTCATTTATTGTGGAGATGAGGTCTCTCCATGAACACTTCTAATCCATTTATTTATGTCCTTAACTTTTTAAACTTTTTGGTATACATCTTTCATCTTCTTGGTTAAACATATTTCAGTCTTTTTGATGTTATTGTAAATGGAATTGTATTTTTAATTTCCTTTTTGGATTTTCCACTGTTAGTGCACAGAAATGCAATTGATTTTTGTGTGTTGATTTTGTATTCTGTGATTGCTGAATTTGTTTATTAGGTCTAACAGTTGTTTTCATGGGACCCTAGAGTTTTCTATATACAAGATCATGCCATCTCGCCAATGTTTTCTTAATATTAATCACCACCTGAGGTTTTATACCCTGAGTTTTATTCATGTGTTTGTTTCCTATCTACTCTGCTAAAATCTAAGCTCTATAGGACATCTGTCTTGTTCACTACAGCATCTCTAGTGCCTTAAACAGTGTTAACATATAGCAAAAGCTCAAAAAGTATCTGTTGACTAAATGAAAGAGTAAAAAGTTTCCAATTGGAAAAAGAGATTATGTTTGAGTCAGCTTGAGCTATTTCTTCATATTGAAAATATTTTCTTTGTTCAAATATAGTGAATTATTCTTGAAGTCAGGGCAAAATAGGAGCTGTCTAAAGCAGTTTTTTCAAGGTGTGGTCCATTAATCTATGACAATGGAATACCTTGATGATAGTTACTAAAGGTATAGACTGTTGAGACCCTAGGGCTACACAATCAGCATCCTTCGGAAATGGGGCCCAAGTGTCTGCCTTGGCAACATGCTTCCGGGTGTTTAGATTTATACTAAAATGTAATTTATACTAAATGCTGCTAAGATGATTACATGACTCTTCTTTGGTCTCCATTATCTGAATCTGTAAAAAAGTAGAAGACAGCAGGATGTGGCAGCAAGCAGCGGAAAGGGCAGAGGAGTAGGAGTTCAAGACCTGGTTTTGACACTTCCAAGCTATGTGACTGCAAGCTAGTCACTGAGTCTTAGTTTTCTCCCTTGTGAAAGGGGTGCAGTCATCTTTGCTCTGTCCACACTCACAGGGCTATGAGAAGCAATTATAAAACCCCTTTATAAGTTGCTATACGTTAAATTCATGTAAGAGATTACAAGAAAGCTTTTATGAGAAAGAGTACAATCCTAAAAATAAAATATGTATAAGTAGTTTTAAAATACAAATGAATAACAACTAAAAGGAACATTTACTGAGTGCCTACGTGTGCCATGCACTGAGGTAAGCATTTTGCAGGTATCAGCAAACTGAAGCCTCAAGACAATCTTGTGAAGTAGGTATTACTATTATAATTTTACACATGCGAAAACAGAGGCATAGAGAAGTAATTTGTAACTAAATAGCTAAGTACCTTGCCCAAAGTCAGACAGTTAGTCATAGAGCAGAGTCAGAAACAAGTTCAAGTAGTAAAGAACTTACCCACACAATAGAGTTATTTCTGTGCTTACTAAGTTTTATCATGACTTACACTTTCTAATGTTGAAAATGAATGTATTTATCTGATTTCAAAGCCATATGAGTAGTGTAGGAAATACAAAGGAAAATGCATTTGTTATAAATGCTACCTAAGTTTCCCCATACATGACTCCTATGTTGATTCTGGAAGGAAAAAAGAGAAGGGTCACAAGCACCAACATTGTAGGTATCATAAAAACTGACTTTGGAAAAGAATTTGACCTCCTTGCCACCTGAGGGGCAAGGGGCAAGGGGACAGGAGTGTGGAACATGGAAGGTGAGAGAAATGTCTACCACTGGCGTCAATACCCAGGAAAGAAAAGAGCAAAGGAAAACCTACACCAGAGGCATGTACGAGCCAACGTGAGACACACCATATTTCTGATGAGGTCTTCATGGCTTCCTTGTCTTCAAGTAAAAATTGGAGCCATGAAATTCCTTTTTTGTTAACGTTAAGATATGTTAATGCCAGGCATTCATGACCATAAGCATGGAAAATTGATGAAATTACAGTCTGTTCAGGGAAATAATCTGGTGATGAGAGAAAGAATCTTTGCCTGTGTCAGGATCCTGGTGGTAGCTTTTTAAACAGGTGAACATTTTCTTCTCCCTTTGCTGAAAAACATCCTTTTGTACAATACGCCAAGTAGATGTCTATGGAGAAAGGTCAAAGGAAAACAGAGAATGACACAAATAATTGAGATATTTTTAAGGGCATGTAAGTCAGTGAGTGTTTCATTAGTATCATTTCAGCAATTTTCTGCTCTCAAAAAGTAGCCAAATTGAAACCATATACTTCTACTTAATGAGAAAAAGAATGTGATTATGTTGCCATAACATTAACATTTGAAACGGTCATATGACAGGCACCAGGAAAGTCAGAGTTTAAAAATCAAAGTAAAATTAACCTGGTCCTTTCCCATGAATGCTTTTTCAGCAGGATCTTTCAAACAAAAAAAAATCACTTATTTATGAGCTTGTAACAGCCACAAGTCACTATTCAGAGTAACACATTTCTAGCTTATGCTATATTGAAGTATCAAGCAATGGAAAAAGTTGTTTATTCTTTCTCTTTAAATGGATCTTTATGTTATGTTTCAAGCATACAAAAAAATACAGAGACTCACATAACAAACACACCTGTATCTACTGTTCAGCTCTATCTCAATCCTAAAATTATTGTCAGATTTGCCTTGTATTTATTTTGAAAAAATAAAACATCACCAACTCAGTTGCCTCTGTGGGTCTCTCCCTTCCTGATCTTTCTACCCCTAACTCCCTACATCTAAAATACCTGTAAGTTCTGGTCCTAGCCCCTGTTCTTCAGTTGCACTTGTTTCCCAGTTTAATTCAACCATTTCCGTGACTTAAGATCAGAGGAGGACCAAGGCCAGACAATGGGGTGCATTGTCTGCCAAGAGTTTAGGAAAATAAGACCAAGTATAGTCTGATTTTCATTATCACCAGTTCTAAGCAATATCAGTGATAAAATATCCCTTCCAAGATGGGAGTGGAGGTTAACTTAATCTATAAACAATAGATGTAGGTACCATTGAGTTTTAATTAAAAGAGGTAAGCTTCAAATTTGCTTGTTTTTATTACTGCTTCTTTAATAAGCATTGTAGTCTACATGAAAGTTACTTTGGAGAATTCTCGTTTATATAGTCAACCCTCTTCCTCCAGATAGGACACAGGCAGACTCAGCTAGAAGCATCCATTTCAAGAGCAGTTTGTAATAGTTAGAAGTCATTCAGGCCAGGCTCAGTGGCTCAGTTTGTAATCCCAGCACTTTGGGAGGCCGAGGTAAGTGGATTGCCTGAGTCCGTGGGTTTGAGACTAGCCTGGGCAACTTGGCGAGATCTCATCTCTACAATAAATCCAAAGAAAATTAGTCAGGCGTAATAGCGCACGTGGTTCCGGCTACTTGGAAGGTTGAGGTGGAAGGATCACCAGAGCCCAGCAGGTCGATGCTGGGGTAGCCGTGAATGTACCACTGCACTCCAGCCTGGGCGACAGGGTGAGATTCCAACTCAAAAAAAAAAAAAAGAAGTCATTCACTCTTGTGTCAGGTATGATTCATGTCTGCATCACTCCCGTAGTTCTACACGTTCTTGTGTTTAAGCAAATTTGATTAAACGTATTCAAAATAAATAATTCACTCCAATTTCAAAATAAACATTGATAGCACCATGATTGTAAAAATGACAAAATCAAACTTGAGTTATTTCAATTTTGTCATTCTATGTGAACATTTGAAGTTTTTATTTATCTTTGAAATGTAAGACAGTGACACTGAGTGTGAACTAGAAGGTGAGATATTTTTGTTAGTAAGTGTAAAATATATTTCATACTTAAATATTTTACTAAATTTTAATAATATCTTTAAAATAAAAAAAATTTTTTTGAGCTAGGGTCTTACTCTGTCTCCCAGGCTGGACTGCAGTGTCACTACGATGACTCAACACAGCCTCAAACCGCTGGGTTCAAGTGATCCTCCCACCTCAACTTCCCAAATAGCGGAGACTACAGGCATATGCCATCATGCGCATCTAATGAAAATGTATTTTTAATTGTTGATTTTTTATTTTAAAGTCAAAGAATACACCAAGAAAAACTAAGTATTACCAATTATTACATGATTATTAATGAAAAATATTTTGTCCTGTAGAGGATGGAGTGTTAAAAATTATCCACTCACACTGGATCACACTGGATATATCGCCAGTGGAAATACTGATCAACGTGCATACTCCCAAATTCCTGTCTCTAGCTTAGACCTCTCTTATCGGTTCAATTAATATAGCGGAGTGATTTCTTGGCAACTCCACTTGGCTTTCTTACAGACATCTCAAAATTAGTAATCTAAATGGATGTTCCCCATACCACCTAGCTTATGCCTCTTTCAAGGTTTTTTGGCAAATGACACCACCACTATCCATCCAGTTACTTACACCAAATTCCAAGAGACATTGCTGATTCTTCTGTTTCCCTCACTTTCCATTTCCAAGTAACCCCCAAAAGATTCCCACTGGTATCAAGCCATTGAATGCTATAACCACCAAGTCTCCCTGCATTCACACTCATCTTTCTCCAGTCCATGCCTCCTGTGACCTTGAATCAGGTGATGCTGACCTCTCCCAAACTCTCTCCATGACTTCCCATTGCTCTGAGCATCATTACTATTGGCCTCTGCATTTCCTGTCCAACATCACCTTAAAACTTGTCCATCCTCTCTCCCTTGCTTCTATCTGCAGAGCTTGTTTCTGATTCTCAAACACTCAAATACTTTCCCCAACTCCTTTTCCTAGAGGAGCCTGGAAAACTTTTGCCCCAGTTCTTATAAGAGCTCATTCATTGTCATCCTTTAATGTGTAGTTCAAAGGCACTTTTCAGAGCAGACTTCCCTGGCTCTATTTATACCCATTATCAACTTCATAATGATTAGTGCTTATTCATCCCTTAGTGAATTATTTATCCCCTAATAAAGCAATGGGAAGTCATGGAGATAAAGCAATGGAAAGTCATTCATGGAGAGAGTTTGAGAGAGGTCAGCATCACCTGGTTCAAGGTCACAGGAGGCATGGATTGGAGAAAGATGAGTGTGAATGCAGGGAGACTTGGTGGTTATGGCATTCCATGGCTTGATACCAGTGGGAATGCCTTGGAGATTACTTGGATATGGAAAATGAGGGAAACAGAAGAATCAGCAATGTCTCTTCTCCAAGAGAGCAGGAACCTCGTCTGCTTGTTCACTACTGTGTCTTCAGTGTCTAGCACACAATAAATATTTGTTGAGAATGAATGAATGAACGCTCCCTTTTTGCTCTGCATCTATAATCTATGATTGCTGCAGAAGCTGCTATGCTCTCGGGTGACATACCCTCACTGGTCCAGGAGAATGCATCTGTTTCACGTTGAAACACCAAAACCCTCTCTCTGGATTTTGGAACTGGGATTGACAAAGAGCCGCTCAGGTAGATAAATTTGCACCATAAAAAACTCAGGGGATATCAATGACTGTGCTTTCTATCATGTGAGCCAGAAAAATAGAGACAACAAATTGACAGAGAGATGAATAAGGCAGATATGTATAAAATAGCAAGTACAAGACACAGTATCCTGAGGGTGTATTGTGCCTGGTCCCAGGTCATCCTGAGTTCCCATCACAGCCCTGTCCTTTTGTTTACTAGATACCACAAAATCTACATACTAAAGATACTTGCCCCTTTTCTTCAACTGTACTTCTGCCTTAGAAACAATACGAAAGATCCCTTTTGCTTAAGTTGGTTTGGATTGAATTTCTCTCACCTGCAATCTTAAAAACACCATGAAAGCACAATTTGTTGGGCCAAAAAGTAATATGGATAAGCAATGACTATAAATTGTGGTGCCCATCAAATGGGCAGTTCAAGAACATGAAGTCACGAAAGTGGACATAAGTCGATGTTACTCTTAAAAAATACATTGATAATCTGAACTAGCGTTTACCAGCCAAAAGGGGCAGTAAGAGAATGAGATAACCAAGGGGTTAACTGAGAAGAGTCCATTGTGATGAGGCAGAAAGTTGGTAGCATCATTTAAGAAGGCATCGTCAGAGATAAGGGAGGAGGAGTCAACAGAGAGGGCAGGGTCATGGTACATACAAGGGGGTATCCCCCCCAAAATTGAATTTATTTATTAAAAATTGTTTATTTGCTGGGCTCAGCCTGTAATCCCGCGCCTTTGGGAGGCTGAGGTGAGTGAATTGCCTGAGCCCACGGGTTCGAGACCTGCCTGGGCAACTTGGTGAGACCTCATCTCTACAGTAAATCAAAAAATCAGCCGGGCGTGGTAGCGCATGCCTGTAATTCCGGCTACTCGGAAGGCTGAAGCGGAAGGATCGCCGG
>NW_007246503.1:246865-297737 GCF_000164805.1 Carlito syrichta
TAAAAATTGTTTATTTGCCGGGCTCGGTGGCTCAGCCTGTAATCCCGCGCCTTTGGGAGGCTGAGGTGAGTGAATTGCCTGAGCCCACGGGTTCGAGACCTGCCTGGGCAACTTGGTGAGACCTCATCTCTACAGTAAATCAAAAAATCAGCCGGGCGTGGTAGCGCATGCCTGTAATTCCGGCTACTCGGAAGGCTGAAGCGGAAGGATCGCCGGAGCCCAGCAGGTCAAGGCTGCAGTGGCCGCTCCGGCCACTGCACTCCAGTCTGGGCGACCGAGTGAGACTCCAACTCAAAAATAAATAAATAAATAAATAAATAATAAAACTAAAAATAAAAATTAAAAAAAAATTGTGTATTTATTCTTACATGTTTAAACTCCAGTCACCTTCAAAGCACTCTCCATCCAATGCAATACACTTATCAAGACACTTTTTCCACTGCTCAAAACAGTTTTTGAACTCTTCAACTTTGATGTCTTTTTGTGTGCTTTTGTCATTTCTTGTTTCAAATTTTCCACATCAGCAAAACATTTCCCTTTGAGGATTTTTTTCCCCGAGGGGGGGGGGACCACTCAGAGTGAGATCAGATGAATAGGGAGCATAGGGCATGGGGGTCATGTAGTTTTTGGTCAAAAACTGCTAAACACTCAGCATGGTGTGGGCAGGTGCGCTCATAAATCACCCATGATGAAATGATCATGACATGGTCAAAAGCATTGAAACAATGTCCCCCCCCAAAATTCATTGAAACTAAACGCAGCCTCTCCCAACAACACTAGCTGGTACACTGATGCTGATGGGCTCTTAGAATACTTACCTAGCAGAGGAAGCCAGCGCTATAACAGATCGACCCTCCAAAAGATAATTTTGGGTTTTTTGGGGTCCTCTCTCATCCAGATGACTTCATATCCTAGAAGATATTCATCCATCAGACATTCAGCAAGTGTCCTCTATGTGCAGGGCACTGAGTGTGGCCTGAGCCTTTGGTTGGATGTGCAGTCTGTGCACTAAGCAAGGGGGCCTGGAGGTAGGGGTCTGAAACCCAAGCCAAGCTCTGCTTACCAACTGTGAACAGGAGCTGTGACTGCTCAGAGAAGGCCCCTGTTTCAAATTCACATGAAGATCAGTTGAGTTCCTGCCTGAGGCCCAAAGCTTCTAGAGGATGATCAAACACAGGCCTTGGCCAGGCTAGGTGGCTCAATCTGTCATCCCAGCACTTTGGGAGGCTGAGGTGAGTGGATTGCCTAAGCCCATGGGTTCGAGAACAGCCCAGGCAACTTGACCAGACCTCATCTCTACAATAAATAAAAAATTAGCCAGGCATGGTAGCGCATACCTGTAGTTCCGGCTACTTAGAAGACTGAAGCAGAAGGATCACCGGAGCCCAGCAGGTCATCACACAGCCGAGAGTGTGCCACTGCATTCCTGCCTGGGCAACAGAGTGAGACTCCAACTAAAAAAAAAAAATCCAAAAAACAAAAACAAAAAAAACCACGGGCCTTACCTCAGCTGCTCCTAGGCCGCATCCATGCATTGTTACATTACAAAAGTCTTCCCAAGATAGAGGACATTCAAGTGAAATCTTCTTTTTTTTTTTGAGTTGGAGTCTCACTCTGTCGCCCAGACTGGAGTGCAGTGGCCGCTCCCGGTCACCGCAGCCTCGCCTTCTGGGCTCCGGCGATCCTTCAGCCTCAGCTTTCCCAGTAGCCGGAATTACAGGCACCCGCTGCCATGCTCAGTTGATTTTTTGATTTATTGTAGAGATGAGGTCTCGCTGCCCAGGTGGGTCTCGAACCTGCGGGCTCAGGCAATCCACTCACCTCAGCCTCCCAAAGGTGCGGGATTACAGGCTGAGCCACCGAGCCCGGCTGAAATCTTAAATAATTTAGAGGCATACAGACAAGGGGGCTAAACATTTCCAGCAAGGGAACTGCATGTGCAAGATCTTGACAGCATGGTATGTGGTGGTTTGTGTCAGGGTTGGCGAGTATGCCAGAAAAGCTAGAGAACTGGGTGCAAAGAAAGGGGTGGAAAGGGTGCGGTAGGGGAAGAAGCCATCATGAAGGGCTATATGTTCTGCATTATGGAATGTGGGATTCATCCTCTGGTGCTGAAGGGCTTTATGCCAGAGGGTAACATAGAGGGGGATGGTGGATGGATGGAAGAAGGCCAGGCCTGAAAGCCTGGCATTAGGAGGCTGGTGCAATAGTCCAGGAGGGGGCTGGCAAGGGCCTGAACCAAAGCAGTGGCAAAGGCTACTGAAAGGAAGAAACAGAATGAGTGACAATAAGTGACATTTCAGGATAGGATGCAGGCAATTTGGATACCCTAAGTCCTGGCTTGCCCAAGACGGTTTCAGTTTACATCTGTTGTCTGACTTTATTATGAACTATGACCCTTGCACTTGTGAAAGAGTCCTGTTGGGAACATAAAATATATGTTCGCCCTAACTGTTGAGCATGAAAGAAAGAGGAGTCAAGGATGTCCTTCAGGATCCGGTTTGGACTTGCCTGAGGATCATGGTTCTGATTACTAGGGTAGAGAGTGAAAAAGGACAGTTTTGGACCAGAAAAATAACAAGACTATCACATACTAGCTTTAAGGTGCTAGTGGGACATTTGACTGAAATTACCGAGTAAATAGTTTAAAATATACTACAATATAGCACAGAATGTTACAAAAGATCATAAAAGACTTTAAGACCATCTGCTATGGTTACAACAACTCTTTCCCCTAAAATGTTCCTCCAGTCCTTAAACATGTTAAGTTCTGCACCAGAAACTCAAAATCACTGATAAGAAAGTTGCAAGCCGGGCTCGGTGTCTCAGCCTGTAATCCCGCGCTTTGGGAGGCTGAGGTGAGATGATTGCCTGAGCCTGCGGGTTCGAGACCCGCCTGGGCAATTTGGCGAGACCTCATCTCTACAATAAATCAAAAAATTAGCCGGGCATGGTAGCACGTGCCTGTAGTTCCAGCTACTTGGAAGGCTGAGGCGGAAGAATTGCTGGAGCCCAGCAGGTCAAGGCTGCGGTGGCTGGGAGCGGCCACTGCACTCCAGTCTGGGTGACAGAGTAAGACTCCAACTTTAAAAAAAAAAGAAAGAAAGAAAAAAAGTTGCAGGCACACATGGAGAGAGTAAATCCAATGGCTTTTCCCGCTGGACACCAACCAACAAAGGAATTTGGTTTCTGCTGCCAAATCCTCTTCCAATGGAAACCTCCTGCCTTGAATGGGGGCATTTTATAGAAATGTCAGTACCCAAGTCTCTCAGAGGAGAGACTTCAGTTATAATGCACAATAAATCAATATAGGAACTTTTAATTTTTTTACTAGTCATTTGAGGCCAAAACATTCTGAAACACATAGTATAAATGTTCCCAGCTTCTCTTTCCACATTCTGGATTTAAAATAAATTGGGAAGAATAAAGCAAGATAAGCTGAAAACCAGCTTCTCTAATGACCGCCACCACTCGCTCTGTGGCTTCCCAAGAGGTAGCATGCAGCCTTAACCAATCCCTACCCCAGCCTCCCAACTCTCCCCCCACCCCAACACTGACACTTGGGTTGAACTTCAGCAAAGAAACAATTTGTCACAGCAACAGCTGAAGCGAGAAGTGTCAGCAAGATTGATTAGACTTATTATTACAGGCTCTAGCACCCATCAGAGCCATGACGGCCATGCCTTCTTCTTACAGCCTGCACTGGGGAAGCAGTAACCAGCCAACAACCTGGCCGCTGGGGAAGTCAACATCACCTACTTTCTCCTGGGCCAATGGAGACAGACAGCCCACCCCGCGCCCTGCCAACTGAGCCCCCATCTGACACGACCGCCTGCCCTATTACCAGCCTCATTAGGTTTTATTTACACCAGCACAATCTGAACATCACGCAGCAGCACCAGCATAATTGATTAAGGTGATCCACCGAAGAGCAGTTTTGCTTCAGGAAATGTTTTTTTAATTCCAGCAGTGCACCCTCAACAAGGAGGGCACAGAGACATGAGGGTGTGCTCACTTCTCTCTCGCTTGTAATTGGATGAAGTCTAGAGAGGAAGAAAAGTGGGGAAGGAAGATAGCTAATGCCTTATGGGGTGGAAGGCACATGGAGCATCAGGACACTTGCTACAGACAAGCTGTGTGACCACAGACAAGTCCCTTCCACTTGCTGATTCCTGGTTTCTAAGCCAGAAGTTTGGAAGCAATCCTTTTCCCCCTCATTTACCAAGCACCTCAATTTCCAACTATGTCGTTCATATCTGCCTTGGTTTGAAGCTTCGGTTTATGTCACCCTCTAACTTAAAATCTTTCATTGGCTTCCCAGGGATGGTAGGACAAAGATTCATCTTCATATGGAGACATGCAGTCTCTCAGGCTCTCATTCATATAGCAGAAATAGGAAAACAGTGACCAAATGGGCTGGACCTTGTGAGCATTGATTTCTTCTATAGATTACCCATACTCTCACCACGCTGTATTCCACCTGCCTGACTGGGTTCTGCCCATTGGCCATCACTTAAAACTGAAAGACCCACATATGCCCTCCCCCTTTGGTCCTAGGATCCCTCTACAATCTTAAAAATTATTGAGAACTCCAAAGAGATTTTGTTTATGTGGGTTATATCTGTCTGTTATTTAATCGATTAGAAATTAAAACTGAGAATTTTGAAATTATTTGCTAATTGAATATTCAGAAAGCTATAACTTATTAAGTAGCATATTCAGGTTAAAGTAATTATAGTGTCAAAACCAAAAAATTAGAAAGCAAAGTAGCATTGCTTTGCATTTTTGCAAATTTCCTTTAATGTCTGGCTTAATAGAAGACAGCTGGATTTTTATATCTGCTTCTGCATTAAATCAGTTGTGATATTACATGCCACGTAGCTTCTGAAAAACTCCATTATACACTCATAAGAATGAACAAGTCAAATAGCATCTTAGTATTATGATGAAAATAGTTTGAGTTCCTGAAAGACTCTTGGAAACTCCCAGGAATGTCAAGATCACATTTTGAGAGCTTCCAATCTGGTATAAGTGGGATGAGGTAAACTTCTTGAGATCAACGGTCATGTGAAGCAAGCCAGGTAACACACAAGCTTAGAATTAGGTGGAGATGGATTTGAGTCTCAGCTCTGCCGCTCAAAAACATGTACATCAGAGAACCCTCGGGTTACTCGCGTGTAAAATGGAAACAATGCCATCTATTCCATGAGTTATTGTAAAAATAGGGCAGGGTATAGAAGTGCTTGCGACAGTCTAGGATATGATAATCATGAGATAAGAGTGAGTCATTAAATGACCTTGAAAAGTTATGTGCTATCCTGACACACTTTGGCTCTTGCTATTTAGTTTGAGGGGAAAAAGGTACAAGCATATTTAGTATATTATAGAATGGTATGGTATTGTATAGTCTAGTATGACATAACAAGCGTGGAATAGTATGAGGTAACACAACTTGGTATGGTATAGTATGACATAGCATATATAGTATATTAATAGTATAGTTTAGCTTAACATAGTATGGTATGACACAACATAGCATGGGATAGTGTGATATAACATAGCATGATATAGTATAGCATAGCATATATAGTACATTAATAGTATAGTTTAGCATAACATAGCATAGCATAGTCTAGTATGACATAACATAGCTATGGGATAGTGTGCTATAACAGCATGATACTTATAGTATAGCATAATATATATAGTATATTAGTAGTATAGGTTAGCATAGCATAGTACAGTATAGTGTGACATAATGTAGCAAGGGCTAGGATAGTATGATATGGTATAGCCTAATATGACTTAACATAGCATGATATAGTAAAGTATGGCATAGCATATATAGTATATTAATGGTATAGTTTAGCACAGCATAGCATAGTATGACATAGCATGGGATACTATGCTATAACATAGCATGATACAGTATAGTATAGCATAGCATATATAGTATATTAATAGTATAGGATAGCATAGCATAGCATAGTATATTAATAGTATAGGATAGCATAGCATAGCATAGTATAGTATGACATACTATTGCATGGAATAGGATAGTATGATAGGTATAGCCTAGTATGACCTAACATAGCATGATACAGTATAGTATAGCATAGCACATATAGTATATTAATGGTATAGTTTAGCATAGCATAGCTTTGGGGATAGGAGCAGCTCATTCCCAGTCTCACAGGTCAGTGAGAAAAGTGGTCTTTATTTTATGAGCAGTGGGAAGCCATGAAAAGATTTTATGCAGAAGAATGGCATGGTCAGATTTACTTTTGGAAAAGATAGTGCTGGTTGAGACACAAAAGAGTGCTGATCAAATGGCACTATTTATAGCTGGCAGCTACCCTTGATGGGGAGTTAGAGATTGCAATAGGGCAATCATTTTTTAAACAAATGTTTTGTTTAAAAAAAGGTAATGCTGACTCGAATGTGGAGGCAGCGAGAGTTGGAGCAGAGAAGTCAGTTAGGAGGTGAATGCCAAGGTAGCGGCAAGAGACGACGGACTTGGGGGGCCAAGTGAATGAGAGTGGAGATGTAGAGAAGTGGGTGAATTTAAGGGCTGCTTAGAAGAGGATAAGGGGTGGGGATGCCAAGGTTGCCTCATAAATTTCTACCTTCGTAGTTGAATGAATGGTTATAGCATCACTCAGAAAACAAAGATACTAGAAGAAGACCACATTAGCTTTTGTTGGCCTTGCTGCTGTTTTCAGGGCAGGGGAGTCAGGGAAGGGTGAGATCAAGTTTAAATGTTGAGTTTGAGATGCTTGAAGACATCTAAGTGGAGATGCTGCTAGCAGGCTGCTGGATATACAAGCCTGGAGTTCACAGAGGATATGTGGACCACAGATTTATACTAGAGGATTGCTTGTAAAACCGAAGCCATGGCATGACTAGCCTCACATAGCGAGAGAATATTGTGTTTGAAGAGAAGGGGGCCCAGGAACTTTGTGGAATATATCAGCATTTAAAGGACTTCCTGGAGGAGGATGAGCCAATAAAAGACAGTGTGAAGGAGAAGTCAGGGAGAGAGGAGGAAAACCAAGTATATTCCATGTGGGGAGCCAAGGGGAGGGAACACTTTCAGGAGAGCACTGTCAGAGGGACTTAATCCTGCTGAGAAGTCAAATAAAATACTTACTGGAAGCCAGGTTTGGTGGCTCACAGCTGTGATCCCAGAACTTTGGGGAGCTGAGGCAAAAGGATTGCCTGAGACCAGCCTGGGCAACTTAGTAAGACCTCATCTCTACAATTAAAAAATCGACCGGGCTCGGTGGCTCAGCCTGTAATCCCGCACTTTGGGAGGCCGAGGTGAGTGAATTGCCTGAGCCCGCAGTTCGAGACCCACCTGGGCAACTTGGCGAGACCTCATCTTTACAATAAATCAAAAAAATTAGCCGATCATGGTAGCACGCACCTGTAGTTCCAGCTACTTGGCAGGCTGAGGTGGAAGGACCACCGGAGCCCAGCAGGTCGAGGCTGCGGTGGCCGGGAGCCATGCCACTGCACTCCAGTCTGGGCGACAGAATGAGATTCCAACTCAAAAAAAAAAAAAAGTTAACCAGGTGTGGTGGCAGGTGACTGTAGTTGCAGCTATGTGGAAGGCAGAGATGGAAGGACTGTATGAGCCCAGCAGGTCGAGGTTGCGATAGCCGTGATTGTGCCACTGCGCTCCGGCCTGGGTGACAGAGACTTAAAACAAAAAACTGAAGTTTCTCAAAGAAGAAATTCTGTCTCCAGACTGCAACATCATCTCCTACCTGAGTTTCCAGCCTGCCAACCTGCTCTTCAGATTTCAAACTTGCCAGTCTCCACAGTCATGTGAGCACATTAAAAAAAATCTTAACATATAAATACACACAAATATACAAGAGGAGGACCCCAAAATCCTGAAATTTATTTATTTAAAAATTGTGTATTTATTCTTACATGTTTAAATGTCAGTAACATTCAAAGTATTCTCCATTTGACAAACTACTTCTATTGAGATGCTTGTTCCACTGATCAAAACAGTTTTTGAACTCGTCCATTTTGATACCTTTTAGTGCTTCTGCCATTTGTTGTTTCACCTTTTTCACATCAGCAAAGCATTTCTCTTGTAGGACTTTTTTCATCTGGAGAAATTTTTAAAAAGTGCATCAAGGTGAGATGATGTGAATAGGGAGGGCGGGGCATGAGGGTCATGCTGTTTTTGGCCAAAAACTGCTGAACACTCACACAGTGTGGGCAGGTACGCTCATAAATCACCCATCATGAAATGAGCAAACACATTAAAAGAATCTCCCCTCCCAAAATTAATTGAAGCCAAATGCAACCTCTCACAACAACACTAGCTGGTACGCTGATGCCAATGGGTTCCTAGGACTACTGTGGGGATCTTGTACTATAAACTACAAGGGGCCTGCCCTCCAAAAAATAATTACGTTTTGTTTGGGGTCCCCACACCCGTATGTGTGCATATAGAAATACATGTGTGTGTATATACTTACGTTTATCTGTCTATATCTGTATTTCTATCTCCATTGGTCTGTCTCTCTGGAGTATCGTGTCTAAGAAGCCAGCAGGAAACAGGGAAATTGAGAGATGTCCATTCTGATGATGACAAATACAGAGGATAGAGGTGTGGCTGGGTTTTTAGTTTTCATCTCAGAAAGAAGCAAGAACAAAAGGCCAGGGACTTTGATTCTAAAATTCTGTGACACTTAAAATCACTGTACTTTCTCCACATTGGCTGCTTTTGTTACTCCCTACCTGTTTTTGTGTATTATCAGTCAGAAAGCTGTTCAATGCCAAGGTGTTGTGGCCAGTTTCAGATGTGGCATAAAAGACTCAACAGAGTGAGATGCACCTTACTCTGTAACTGCACTTAGGAATGGGAAAATTCCAAAGGGGAGAGTTGGGGGAGGACTCAAAGTCCCAAGAGCAGGCAGAGTCCCAAAATCCATGGCAAGGAGGAACAAAGCACACGGGAAGACAAATCCCAGGCAGGTTCTGGAGGTTAATAGCAGAAAGCCTTCCAATGACCCCCCTTCCCCAGGAATCCATGATTTTCAGCACTGGCTAGAGAGAAGGCAAATATCATCCCCATGCCCAACACTGCTCTCCCTCTGCTCCAAGCCTAACTCTTCTGTGTTGACTTACAGGATGGTAAGCATCTGGTTGCAAAAAAAACACAACAACCCATAAACGAGGGTGACAGGTGTGCCTGTGACAACATTTAAGCTTCCCAGATAGTCATTCTAAGAAAGCATTTATCTGTCAGGGTCAACTCCAGCAGGTGACTCTTTCATTTTCTGCTAATTCAATTTGTGTAGAAACAGACATAGCTCATTGGTTAAATCTGCCCTTCTCTTGGAGAGGAACTTGATACGGCTTGAAGTCGCCTGCTTAAATCCCATCTCCTGTTACAACCAGGAAGCTATATTTTTATTTGGTTAAAATGAAGAAATCTGAGATCTGGACGAGACCTTGAAATACATCAAGTTTAGTATCTTCTTTCCATGATGGCAAGGATGTGGAAGGCCACAGAGCAGCCATCCAAACAAGGCAGCTGAAAGAATAAGGGGAACATTCTGGAATGACACTGTAAGATCAATCCAGTGTTCTCAAGCCAACTTTCCACAGTGTGAGGGGTCAGGTGAAGGGGATGATGGATGTTGGGGGTGATGAGGTGAACGTTCTGTTTGCCAGTAGACATGGCATTCTTTGTCATCTGGTCCAACCTCTCCCCCAAAGCCCTTACGCTATTTCCGACCTCTGCTTAAATACTTGCAAGAATGAGGGTCTCACCATTATCAAGCTGACCCAAAACACAACTTTGGTTTATTTTCAGGTGGAACGAAATCTGTCTCCTTAAAACTTCTACCTGTGGAAAATTTCACCAGAAATTTTAAAAAGTCCTAACACCCAGGCTACACACCTGGCCAATCAAATCAGAAGCCCAGGAATTTGTCTGATGCCCCTCAATGATCCTAGTGGGGAGACAAGATTAAAAACCCCTTCCTTTGGCCCAGTTATCATATGAATTTGTTAGAGCTGCCATAGCGAAATGCTTCAGACTGAGTGGGGCTTAAACAACAGAAATGCATTTTCTTATAGCTTTTGGGGATGGAAGTCTGAGCTCATAGTGTTGGCAGGTTGGGTTTCTCCTGAGTCCTCTCTCCTTGGCTTGCAAGCGTCTACCTTCTTGCTGTGTCCTCATGGTGCCTTTTTCTCTGTGTGCTTACATCCCTGCTGCCTCTCTCTTTTCTCAAGGACACCAGTCACACTGGATTAGGGACTCACCCTTATGACCCCATTTAATCTTAATTACCTCCTTAAAAGCCCTTTCTTCAAATATAGTCACATTGGAGGTTAGGGCTTCAACAGATAAGTCGGGGGGGTGGGGGTGGGTGGCAAGTAAGTCAGTCCATAACAGTTCTGCTCACAGACTAGAACTGGTTGAGTTAGAGTACCTTACCCAATGTGACGTGTTACCCACATGTCCCTTGAGATATTAGGTGGTGATGGTGGCCAGGGGGATTGGGGGCCACCAGAGGCCTTGGGATAGCTGCCTCTGACCCTCTCCAGCCAATTCAGGCCTCCTTAGAAAGCAGCCCCACTGAGCAGGACTCGATGTCATGCCCAGCAGTCTCGCAATCCCCAAAGGAAGCAAACAAGTAAGCAATGTTTGGCCTTCCCAACGAATTGAGTGTAGCCAAAGCAGCTTTCTGCCACCCGTATGTCTCCTGCAGTCCACTGCTAAGCAGCGATGGAGACCCTGGGGGAGCTCCAGGTGCCCAAGAAGCAGAGCACAGGCCCAGGAGGCAAAGGCTAAATGCCATACAGGTGCAGCTCCAGGTGGTAGCTTCTACCCTCTCCTTTCACACACCCCACATGACATATTGTGACAACAGATCTAGTGTCAGGCAAGGAGATTCTGCAGATGGCAGCTGCATCATTATTTTGAGATGCTTGGTACTTATGTGTCTAGAACAGTGTCAGTTGCATAGTTAGCCTCAATATATATTTGTGGCATGAACACATAAATACAGTAAATGAAACATTTGATTGGATTTGAAATCCATTAACAGTATTCTCAGAGACTTTAACATTAAAAGTCCTTACATGTAATTGCAATTGTTAAAATTTTTGAATGGTTGTAAAAATATTTTAAGTTTTGTCTCCTGTATGAACAAAAATTTTTCATTCATTGTGATTTCAAGAATTTTAAGAGCTTATCATTAAATAGTCTTGATCAGAATTGTGGAAGCTATCTCAGGGTTAAAACCTGATTTTTTTTCTTAAGTCATGTTCATTGAAGCAATGTTTCTCCTTGTTTCCAAGCAATATTCTCAAGCAGCCTCCTCCTTGCTTTATATAAGAGATGCTATTTGAAAGGCATTTTTGACATATTTATACGTTTTACGTATTTGATATTTGTATCTTCCCTAATATTTTGTATTTTATCTTTCTTATCACAATCCCATAACATATGAAGAAAATATAGTGAAAAATTTCCCCATAGTCATCTACAAATCTCTAGTTTATCTAGTTGTATCTTTAAACTGTTATCAATTTTTCTATGTTATGACATGAAAAAGGTTAGAGAACACTGTCTTCTACTTCTCTCAGTAAATGGCACTCCCATCCAAAACTGAACCAACTTAGGAATCCCCTGAGTTCTTTCCGTTCCTCATGTTCTAAATCCCACTGTTCGGCAGTCCAGTTGTAGCTACTTTTTTTTTTTTTTTGAATTGGAGTCTCACTCATTGCCCAGGCTGGAGTGCAGTGGCATGTTCATGGCCACCCTAGCATTGACCTGCTGGGCTCCGACAATTCTTCCGCCTCAGCCTTCCAAGTAGCTGGAACTACAGGCATGTGCTACCATGCCTGGTTAATTTTTTATTTATTGTAGAGACAAGATCTTGCCAAGTTGCCCGGGCTGATCTCGAACCTGTGGACTCAGGTGATCCACTTGCCTCAGCCTCCCAAAGTGCTGGGATTATAGGCTGAGCCACTGAGCCCGGTCTGGCCACTTTCACAGTTGTCCCCTCTCATCCCACTCCCTTCACCTCCAATGCTTCCACCTGGACTAAGCCACCATTATCTCTTGCCTGGACTATTGCACAAGACTCCTAACTGGTCTTCCATCTTCTGTTTTTCTTAACCTTCTACAATTTCTCCTCCATGTGGCAGCCAGAGCATCTTTTTAAAACCCTAATCACTGATGTAGTGTCTCCCCTACTCCCTACAATCCCAAAGGCCCTTCCAACAATACCTGGACTCTTTGTGTAATAGGAAAGACTTGGCTTGTCTGCCCTTGGCATTCCTCTCTGACCTCTCCTCTTCCTGCTCTCCCATAGCAAGCCATACTTTGACACACTGGCCTTCTCTCTGATACCTAGGGAAAGAATACTTTGGACCAAAGGTCAAGGCCAAGTGGAGATACCAAGCAAGCAACTAGATATACAGAGAGTCTAGAGTTCAGGGGGATAGCTGGGCTGGAGATGAGTAGAAATCCATGAGACTGGAGGAGCAGAAGGAGGGGAGCTTAGAAAGAGGATAGAGGCTAGGCAAGGTGGCTCACACCTGTAATCCCAGCACTTTGGGAAGCTGAGGTGGGAGGATTGCTTGAGCCCAGGAGTTTGAGTCCAGCCTAGGCAACATAGCTCAAACTCATCTCTACCAAAATAAATAAATAAAATTAGGCAGTGTAGTAGCACTCCTGTAGTCCCAGCTACTCCAGAGGATGAGGGGAGAGGATCATCTGCATCCAGGAGGCCAAGATTGCAGTGAGTCACGATCGTGCCACTGCACTCCAGCCTGGGTGGCAGAGTGTGACCCCGACTCAAAAAAAGAAAAACAAAAAGGAGTACAGAGCACAGGACTAAAGACAGCTATGGCGTTCTCCAAACGTGCGAAAGTCAGGAAGATGAAAAGGAATCTGTTTACTCTATTAGCTCGATTGACTCTTTCTATAATGTATACATAGATCAAAACATCACATTGTGCTCCATGCATATACACAATTATTATTATTCCATTAAAAATACATTTTAAAATGCTTAAAGGAATCTATAAGCCAGACTGAGAGGTAGCAGCCAGTAGCACAGGAAAAATATCAGGAGATCTGGGGGGGGCCTTAGTAACCCTGTGAGAAGCTTGTTGAAAATATATTTTTTCAGCCGGGCTCAGTGGCTCAGCCTGTAATCCTGCGCTTTGGGAGGCTGAGGTGAATGGATTGCCTCAGCCCACGGGTTCGAGACCCGCCTGGGTAACTTGGCGAGACCTCATCTCTACAATAAACCAAAAATTTAGCCGGGCATGGTAGCGCGCACCTGTAGTTCCGGCTACTTGGAAGGCTGAAGTGGAAGGATTGCCGGAGCCCAACAGGTCAAGGCTGCGGTGGCCGGGAGCGGCCACTGCACTCCAGTCTGGGCGACGGAGTGAGACTCCAACTCAAAAAAAAAGAAAATATATTTTTTCCACTGGAGATGGACACCCAAAATTTGTTTTGTTTTTTTAAACAAGTACTCCTAGTCTTGTTCTCATCAGAGAAACCTGGGAAACAACTGCCCTAGAGCTTGGCCCAATCAGAAGAATCACCTGCCAGGGTCCCTTTTCAAACACACACCTTCTAGTGACCTCGCCCCCAAACTCACTGAATCTGAATTTAGCAGATTATCATCCAGATTTATTTCTCCTCAAGACTTGTTCCAAAACAACCCACATGGTTTTGCTTTTGAGCCAATAAATCAATAATTCTGTCTTCATTCACAAAGGCTGATATGCCATTTCTACAACCGGAGATGCTTTCTCTAAAAACCAGGCAGAATTTAGTTCAGTTCATGTGTGGTATGTTGCATTCTGGGCCGAGAGTCTCAGGTATGAACTAGAATCACAACAAACAAATAGGAAGCTCCACTGTAGACCTAACAGAATGCCAGGTGCAGTGGCTCAAGCCTGTAATCCCAGCACTTTGGGAGGCCTAGGCGAGAGGATTGCCTGAACCCAGGGGTCCAAGACCAGCCTGGGCAACTTGGTGACACCTCCTCTCTACAATATATCAAAAAATTAGCTGGGCATGGTAGCTCACCTATAGTTCCGACTACTTGGACAGTTGAGGCAGAAGGATCGCCTGAGCCCAACAGGTCAACACTGGGTGGCTGTGAGTGTGCCACTGCACTCCAGCCTGGGCGACGAAGTGAGACTCCAACTTAAAAAAAAAAAAAAAAGCTAAGAGTGAGAGCTCTTCACCCAAGTTTCTCAGCTGATCTTTGTGTGCAAAGGCATCCAAAGTATTTTTCTCAGGAATCATACCTACTTCTCCCAAGTGTTCCCATGCCGGTTATGCCAAGATGGCACCCAGAAGTCGATTACGGGTCTTCCCACACTTCTCCCAATCCAACCTGCGCCATGTCTCTTTTCAGATTCTGCACGAGATCCTTTCTAAATTTTCTTACTCTGTTAAAAATCCTCCCCGTTCATTTGATCAAAATGGGAAACTTTTTGCCCTCTCTGACAGAAATCATTCCGTGTTGGCCATCTGATGGGTACTTGGGGTTAATTAGAAAATCCCCATCAAGAGTTCAGAGGCCAATATCAGCTGTCAAAATCCCACATTCCCCTCTCTCCCCTCTTTCAAGTGCAAAACAACCTGTGTCTGAAGATGTGCCGGAGATGAAAGGGCACACACCCGCGCTGGGGGCTTTGCCTCGGCGCTATTCAGGGCCCCACCACCATGAATACAACCAAATCTCAAATGAAAGTTTTAATCTCCCCACTGCATTCAGCCTAAAGAGAAAAGGGCTTCCTTTTAACAATTTCCCCCCTTAAACCTTTTGTGTTGCAATGCTCCTGAAAAAAGCGGAGATTTCACTCTGACCCGGCGAGGGCTTTGCGCCAAAGAAAGCAATGCACCTCAAACCTTTTGTGCTGGGAGAGGGAGGGCGGCGGGGCCCGAAGCAAGGCGCGCAGAGGCCGCGGCCCAGCGGCGGGGCCGGCGGGCGACGCAGAGTGCGGGTTTCTCTGCAGACCCGGCTCTGGTCCCTCCACCCATGGGCTTAGTGGGAACATCGCGGGCCCCATTACTTCTCAAAACGGGGGTCTGGGATGGGAGTGAGACACGGGGGGACGATTTCCCAGCCAGAATACGAGTCTGGAACCACCAAAACCTGCAGCCAGGAGTCTCCGTGTGGCCCTTTGTTTCCACACTGCGCTCAGAAGAAGAAAAAAGAACACTTGCAGCATAAACCCCACTCCAAGGCCACCCTTTGGGGTGTTCACAAGAGCCTAGTGGGTTGCTGGAAACCAGATTCCAACTCCCTCCACCATGCCTACCCTCGGGCGTAATTTCTGGGAGCGGGAAGCTCCCTCCTGCTCTCTGCGAAACACTTTTGGGCGCAAAGCGCCTCTCGCTCTGAGACCTGCGGTCCCCGGGACTCAGAGAGAAGGCGGAGCGACGTTTCTGTCTTTGCCAATTACTCCCTTTGCACGTGATTACATGCTAGAGGTGCTCATGGCAAGCAACGCAGCTCCCCAACTTTTGCAGCATTAAAAAAAGAAAAGAGAAAACACCCAAATGTTCCTTCAATAAGTAGGACGTCTCCCGTTTCTTCGTTTCCTCCAATAAGCTGCCCTGAATGTTTGAAATTAGCGCCTGGTATCAATCCAAAGCGTCGGGATTAAAACCAGAGGCGCAGTTCTGAGCCCAACACCGTTTTATTGGCCTTAATTTGGTGTTCCTTAATTCTGACAGCCCAGTGAATACCACCTTTTCAAAAGGGGGTTTTTGTCGAGCGGCCGGGGTTCAAAAGGTCCTGCGGGAGCGTCCAGGCGCTTTTCTGCGCGAGCTGCGTGCAGGGGCAGCCTCGGGCCGTCTCGAGCCGCGGCCAGGCCCTGCGCAAAGTCCACACTACCGTGAACGCGCCCTCGCGCCCAGGCCTCTGTGGTTTCTTGTTTGACCCGTCTGCTTCGATAGCCTTTTCACCATTTCTGGACATGATTTTTACTGAGGGTCAGGGACAGCCCAGCAGATACTTTGCCACTGTCTATGGCAAAATTCTTTGATTTGTTATCTTTCTTTAAAACATCTGTTTGTAAAAAGCCTCCTCTTACCTTCCCTGGCCTATTCTTTTTGGTGTGCCTGAGGGGGTGTATTTGTCTTCAAGAGGCACGGGATCCTTTCTAAAGATGTTTTCAATTCAAAGGTTTAAAGATGGGACAGGGTGGGAGTGACTGTGCGACTGTTGTTGTTTTAAAGAAAAGTAATCAAAAAAGTCAAATAGCATTTACAATTATTACATAGATGTGAGTGAGATGTTATGTATTTTTAAAAATAAAAAGCACATATAAAGGCTTTAAGATTGTTCATTTGCACTTGCTGGGGATCATTTTTAGCCTGGGGAGTTTTGACCAACTTCTTACACCAAACACACACACACACACACACACACACACACACACACACACACACACACACACAGAGAGAGAGAGAGAGAGAGAGAGAGAGAGAGAGAGAGAGAGAGAGACTCTCCAAATGAGAACAATAGAGAATAAAAGTAATGATAAGGCTGATCAACTTTTCTGCATCTACATTCTAACTGCAAGCTCAACTGTTTTGTTTTTTTTTAAGCAGGATTTAAATTGAGAGGACAGAAAAGCTCCCACTGTGGAAGGGGGAAGGGGACCCAAGGGGGTTGCCATTTTTTAAAAAATCGACACACAGCTTGATTAAAGTGTTTCTAAATTCCCTTCCAGTTCTAATGTTGTATAAGTAACATTATTTCTCCAGTCTTGGATAGCCCAAGTAAAAGTATATCTCTTAAAAAACCATACTTACCTGAATAATTAGACTAATGCAATAAAGTTTAAGATAGTAATAAGTACATATTTCTTTTTATACAAAATCATATTTCAAATGCACAAAGATGGCTGCACTTAAATGAATTCTGGTGCAAATTAGACTGCAAAATGGAGAATTTTCTAACAAAAGTAAGCGTCTCCTTATTAATCTCTTTTATGTCTGATTTTTCTTGAATTCATTTTCTTTAAAACCAGGCATATCTTACTTATACATAAGAATGACTAAATTCATAAAATACTCGAACAATTCTCCAGGGCCAAATATGACATTGAAGAGGTTGGGTGGCGTTTCTTCTCTGTAAACAAGAAAAAAAGGGGAGAGGGGTGTCTTTGTTTAAAAAAAAAAAAAGTCCTAGAATTTAAAATCACATATGTTTTCAAAGACATCTGATTTCTTGTCTCATTAAGGAAAAAAAAAAGAAAACGACAAGAGTTATAAAGCCTAGGAAGACCTCTTAAACAGTGAAAAAAAATCACAGAGAATATCAAAGCATTTTTACTCCTCCACTAAATAAATCTTGCCAAATTTACATATCTGTGAAGAGAAAATAAGAAATCAAATGTAAACATCTTATATTTTAACTGAATTATGATTGATATTTTCTCTATATAAGTCAATTTAGTGTGGCTCTTTGAGGAAAAGTTTTCATTTGATCTTGATGCTTTCTCCAGACATTTTAGAGAAGGGAAAAAAAAATTGCAAAAAAAATTAATACAACTACTTACAGATTTCAAGCCAAGTGGGAAAAGAAACAAAGTTGTAGGATTTGGTGATATCTGATCTTTCATCCCCTAACACTACACTCCTTCAAACCTCAGCAACTTGAAAATCAATTTATTAACCTTGCTTACAAGCTGGAATACTATTTCTCATAAATATTTTTCTCTGCTTTTCCTAAAGTAAAGAGAAGACCTAAAATAAACCACCTGTTGTGCGACCCACCTAGTCCAATTAGACAAGTCTTTTGCCTTTGTGGAAATAATGACCCATGTGAGTCACTACTTTCAGACTAACCAGATCTGAAAACCCTGGTCAGAGTGGTCTTTTCATGCTTACAAAGTCAGCAGGCATCTTGACTCTCATAAAGCCTAAAATCTATCCTGCACATGTAGAATAGTTCACATCACTGCTCCTGAAACCCTTTGAAGCAAATAAACAGAAAAGGTCGGGGTGGGGGGGAGGACAGATTAAGATTTGGTCTCAATTTAAACATGTTAACAGTAACCCTATATTATTCCAGATTTTACCCAGCTGTTTTGGATCTTTAATGAATTTGAACAAGAGAGCAAACCTGTTATAAGGATTAGAGGTTATAAAGATTCAAAAAGAATCGAACCCTTTTCTCAACTACCTATCTCCTACCCTGGCTTCTGGCTTGGAAGACTTGTAGAATTCGATGTCATTGAATTTTTTCTCACTGTATTCAGATCTGGTTTTCCTATAATCACTTCCCAAACTGGATCCTTCATGAACTCAAAAACTATAAACAGCATATGTCACGCAGAGTGGGCTCTAAATCATTTTGTTGCATTCAGAGCCGGGGTTTATTTCTGAAGTCGTCCATAATCACCTATGTCAACTACAATGAAAGAGGATTTATTTTGGCTTTACTCTTTTTGGAGGGAAGTCATGAAAAAGAAAAAACCACATATTACCACATTTAGGGTAAAGTCACCACCACTAATCAAATTAATGCATCCCCAAAAGAAGTGAATTTGGTTAGCCTTCCCAGAGCTCTAGAAAAAGAGATAGACACTGAATGTTTAATAGAAGGTGATTCTGCAGATTTCGTTCAAGTGGAGAGCATGCGGGGCACGACAGTCGTCCCTCAGGACACTCAGAAATTTGGCTCCAGGACTCACCTGAAAGTTTTACAGGACCTGGGTCATAAGACACAAGTTCATGTTCTTAATTAAGCATCGTTCTTGACTGCCTGTTCTGTAGTCACCAGAAGGATTTGGGAGATCTGGAAATTGTGCTGTGGCTTATGAAATAGGCAATCCAGCTGAAAGGGAGAGAAACATAGCATACAATTGACCCAACAAGAGGACGTGTGCCTCCTAATTCAATGAGAAATTTGGCATTTGGGCAAGGTTCTAGAGAAGCAGGAATAAATCCTTGGTCAAATGGGATGATAGCAACAAAAATGAAGACATCCAGAGGAAGGGACTGATTTTCTACAAAGCAAGCCATAGTATCACTACTTCTCTGTTAGTAAGAATACATGGAAAACAATACAGTCCAAGGGACAGTGTTTACTGTTCATAAAGAAAACTTAGGCCGGGCTCGGTGGCTCAGCCCGTAATCCCGCGCCTTTGGGAGGCTGAGGTGAGTGGATTACCTGAGCCCGCGGGTTCGAGACCCGCCTGGGCAGGCGAGACCTCATCTCTACAATAAATCAAAAAATTAGCCGGGCGTGATAGCGTGCACCTGTAATTTCGGCTGCTCGGAAGGCTAAGCGGAAGGATCTCCGGAGCCCAGCAGGTTGAGGCTGCGGTGGCTGGGAGCGGCCACTGCACTCCAGTCTGGGTGACAGAGTGAGACTCCAACTCAAAAAAAAAACAAAAACAAGAAAACTTAGGAAAATTATAAAATAAAAAGCATCCATGGTCTCATCGCTCAGAGATAGTTGCCATTTTCACTTTGGGGGGTAATATACATGCAATCTACATATATAATACACCCACATAGGTATAGTTTAAGCAGAATTAAATCTTATTATATGTAATTTTTTAAATCTGACTTTTTAATCACTTATCATGTCAGATACATTAAAAGTGTTTGAAAATATTCTTCTTAATGCTATACATATATATTAAAATGTGTCAAACTAAGTCTAGAGTTAGGCATCTATTATTCAAAAAAAATTCTATTTTTTGCTACTGTAAGTAGTTCCATGTTATAAAAATATATTATTTCTTTGTGGGTATCTCTATTTCATCAGGATTAAACAACTTTCTTCTTTTTTTCTTAAGGCAGGGGTCTCACTCTCTTGTCTAGTCTAGAGTGCAGTGGTATAGTCATGGCTCACTGCAGCCTCCAGTTGCTGGACTCAAGCCATCCTCCTGTGTCAGCCTTTCAAGAAGCTGGAATTTCAGGTGTGTGTTCCATGTCCAGCTAATTTTTTTTTTTGTAGAGACAGAGTTTCATTATGTTGCTTAGGCTGGACTTGAACTCCTAGTCTCAAATGATCCTCCTGCCTTGGCCTCCAAAAGGGATAATAGGTGTGAATCACCATGCCTAGCCAAGATTAGGCAACATTTTTCAGATTCTTGATACTTTCATATTGTCTTCCAAAATAATTCTCTTCATTTACCTTCCCATGAACAAGATATAAAAGCAATATTTTCTCTGCTGGGTCAGAATATTTTTAAAAAATTTTTCTACCAACTAAATGGGGTCAAGGGAGTGAAGGATATCATTTCTTGAAGTTGTTTCATTATTAGGTTGAATATTTTCACATACTTCACCACATTTTTTGGCTTTGATGCATTATCTTTTATGTCCTTTGCCTTTTTTGCTATTGTTCTGCCTCTCTTATTGATTTTTAAGAACTCTTTACATATTAAGAATATTAAATAATTTCATGACACTACATTTGGACCTACTTTTCAAGGCCCAGATCAAATTATCTTTCATGATGACTTTCCTGACTTCATCAGCCCCAATTCAAGTCTCCTGCTTCTAAATCCTAATACAACACTCAATACTGAATCATACACTATTTGCAATCCTTTAGAGTTTTTTTTATCCTCCATAATAACTGTTCAAAGGAGAGCTTGTGTCTTTTAACAACTACAAGAATGTCCCACTTGACATCTCTGAGTCTCAGTGTCATTAGCTGTGACACAGGTATTATCCCCATTGAACAGCTGGTGGAACAGAGTGAGGTTCAGCCCAGGTTCCTCAGCCCATGATTCTCCTTGGTGCATGACTAGGCTCTGTGATCCTCCTGTGATGCTTCTTCCAATTCTCACATTAGCATGTTTTCGCTGAGATAAAATCCTGATTTTATATCAGCATTTCTCTTAATTTATTTTAAATACATGAGACACAATTCAAAGAGACCTTTTGGGAAGAAATAGAACCCCAGATATTTTGAATTTTTTGTAAAGAAAGTTGAATTATTTTTTCCGATTATCATCTCTTTAATTAATTTTATAACTTCTTTAACTTTGTTTTTAGAGTAAAGCATATCAAATTTCCCCAAAACTTACATGTATGAGTTGCTTACATATAAAGCACTTACTTACAGGAGCCAACCCAAAATCACAGCACAAATAAGCAATGATAATAGAAATAAAATCAAACATCTTGTGACTTTCAATATTTTTTTCCTCCCAAATCTTGCTCTGAAAACCAGGTCTTTAGGAATTATGTGGATGTCCTGAATGAATGGCTTTCTTTTTCCTTTTATTAGCTAGCAATGGGAAACTGTTCAGTGTTCACACACAAAAAGCTTTTATTTAAAAATCACCCTGAAATAGAAAGAACCCAGAGATGGTTTAGAATTCAATGGAGAGGGGTCTAAAATCACTTTCTAATTGGGGGAAAGCATGATTTATCTATCACTCTCTCTCTCTCTCTCTCTCTCTCTCTCTCTCTCTCTCTCTCTCTCCATCAGGGGGAGGAGCTCCTACTTGATTTGTCTGCTTATATTACTTTGTGTGCAATCAAATATGATTTAGTTGGGTAGAGGAGCAAAGGAGGAGGATGAAATAGCCAATGAAAAGATGAAATTCATGCCTCACCTCTGGAGCAAAACAGGTGTGTGCTTTAGAAAGGGCTTTCCCCCGTGGAGAAAAACCCTGATTTGAATGTTCTTAACATAGCTGGACTTACAGACCTTCAGAAAGGGTCTTTCATTTCCATGTGAATATTGGAAAGCGCCCTGCTTGGGGAGGGGCAGTGCTGGAGAGCCGTCTTCTTTCCCTGCATCTCAGCTAATTTAGATGCTCTCCAATGGAGGTCATATCGATATGAGGCCCAACCTCTGTCAGCTTTGTGGGTCCCTTAACCTGAGAACCTTGAAGCCCATTGAGAGCTATTCATACTTGGCAGATTGATTTCTTCAGTCATTTTGTCATAGTAACTGACAATTCACTGCCATCCAAGTGTATCTGGGAGCACAATACCCACATAAATATTGTTGGCAATTCTGAGCATATCCCTTTGTGGAAGTGGTAGGTTAATTTACTTCTGCCGCCCGACTTTCTATAGCTATGTGGCAGAAGATCATTTCCACTGGAGCCACGTAGCCGACAGGCCCAGCAGGGCTTGTTTCGAAGAAGCACAGAGTTCAGAATCCCCCATCAGTGCAGAGTAAAATTCATCAAAGCTTCAAACACAGGTCAATCTGCAAAGGGAGACAGAGTCAATAGGGACATAAAAACTGATGAGAACCAGGTGCAGCCCAAGTCCCAAAGCTATTCTAGAAAGTTTGGGGCATGGAATTAATAGACCATAAGATCAGGAAACGGTCTCTACTTTAAAGCAACCGTAATCACACAAGGACAAAAGTCATTGAATCTCCTTAATAACACTGGCCAGTTTGGAAGAGACACTCTGAGCTGTGCTGACTCACTGAGCAGGTGGGTGATTTCTTGAAAGCAGAGCAAAGAGCTCTGGGGTGGCCTTGGTCAAGGAAGGATTTTCTTGTTGCATCCCCTGCTGTTAATCCAATCATTCTTGAATGGAGAGGTGGCCACAGTGTGGCACAGCAGAATGAACAGGGGCCCTGGCAGTAGACCTTCCTGGGTTTGATACCTGGCTCCTCCATTGAGCAGTGGTAGCCTAAGTCTTTTAACCTTTCTGAGCTCAGTTTCACTATCTCTAAAATGGGATAATGGGATTATAAAAATACCCACTTTATGGAGTGGCCATAAGAATTAAATGAGACAATTTATTCATCCAGTAAATCTTTTCTGAGTGTTCTCTCTCCATTAGGCTCAGCATTTAGACTGAAGAATAAAAATGTTGGGGGTGGGTCTCAGTCTTTCATTTTAGTGCATCCAGTTGGAAGAGAAAATAAAACTGCTTCAATGCAAGACAACTGGGAGAGTCAGGGAAATCCTCTCAGAGAAGAAAGCTCTCGAGACAGGAAGGGAGAGCATTTTGTCAAGCCGATCAGCAAAACGGAAGCATTCCAGGCAGGAGAACTGCATGTGTGAGGCCAGGCAGGGAGAGGGGAGACGATGGCACACTTGTTGCTAGAGTGTAAGGAACAAGGGGCATGTGGCAGAGGACACTACGTGCTGGGAAGAGAGAAGAGGACCGAGTCACCCTGAGCTCGGTGTATGCCCCGATGCTCAGGAGCTTAGATTCTATTCCGTAACCACAAGGAGGCTGTGAAACTCGCCTGCCTCTACAGAGCATTTACTATGTACCATGTACCAGGCTCAGTTTCTACATTAGCTCATCTAACTCATGAAAGTATCAGGCCTCTTAAACTCCATGTTCTTAATCTAGTCAGGGGCAGTCAAAGCTGATGTCACATGGGAATTGATCTTCGTTCCTTCCTCCCTCCCTCTCTCTGTCTCCTTTTTATTTTTTTTATTTTTGAGTCAAGATCTTACTCTGTCACCCAGGCTAGAGTACAGTGGTGTATTCATGGCTCACTGTATCCTTGACCTCCTGAGCTCAGGCAATCTTCCATCTCAGCCTCTTGAGGAGCTGGAACTACAGACATGCACCACCACACCCAGCTAATTTTTCTTTTCATTCTTTCTTTTTTTTTTTTTTTGTAGAGATGAGGTCTCTCTAAGTTGCCCAGGCTGATGTTGAACTCCTGGGCTCAAGTAATCCTCCTGCATCAACCTCCCAAAGTGCTGAGATTATAGGCATGAGCCACTGTGCCCAGGCTACTGATGCCTCTTAAATACAGGTAGTGTCCAAGCTGCTTTCAAGAACAGGACCTCATTTCACCCATAAAACAACTATGAGAGGCAGGCACTATGATCCCTGTTTTACAGGAAACTGAAGCCTAGGGCATTTCAGTGACAGCTTTTATTCATCCACTCAGTAAATATGGATCAAACATCTACTTTCTGTCAGATAACATGATCAAAGGGAAAAAATAACAAGCAAAACAGACATAATCTCTGCCTGATCTAGTGGAGACAAAAATAAAAACTAAACACTGTAATCATACAAGAAATTCGTTACTTTTGTGATCAACATTATGATGGGAAGACCCCCGTGAAGACTGGAGGTCAGAGAACAATTCCCTGTGGAAAAGGCATTTTAAATGGGCCGGGAGTAGTAGCTCATGCCTATAATCCCAGCACTTAGGGAGGCAGAGGTGAGAGGATTTCCAAAGCCCAGGGGTCCAAGACCAGTCTGAGCAACTTGGTGAGACCTTGCTCTATAATAAACCAAAAAATTGCCCGGGTGTGGCAGCACACACCTGTAGTTCCAGCTACTTGGAAGGCTGAGGTGGAAGGATCACCTGAGCCTAGCAGTTCGAGGCTGAAGTAGCTGTGAGCCTGCTACTGCACTCCTGTCTGGGGGACAAAGTAAGACTCTAACTCTCAACAGAAAAAAAAAAATGACACTTGAAGAAAGAGTAAAAGTGAGATAGGAGTATGGGGGCAGGTAGGAGAGCATTCTAGGCAGGGGGACCATTTTGTGCAAAGGTCCTGTGGTGGAAGGCTAGGGCTGCAGCTAGAGTATGGGGAATAAGAAGGAATTTACTTTGAGATACAGTCAGAGTGGTAGACAGGCACAAAACCACACAGATCCTTGCCCAATCATAAGCCAGAAGCTGCAGAGTCAGGACTTGAACTTGGGGCTTCGGAGCACCCACTGAGAGCTATTTCAATCCAAGACAATTGCTTGGATTGTGTTAAGCAGAGAGCTCCCTTCTGCCATCTCCAAAAGATTATGACACAGATTTGGGTGAATCGCATGTTTCTCCACCCAGGTGACAGGCTTTTGAAAGTCTGGGCTCTCTCCCTCTGTGATGCATCTCTGTGTCGTATTAAAGCATGGAGCCTTGGCAAGCGCTGAGTAACTTACTCATTCAGTTATTCCCAGACTGACAATGATGCAATGGTGCTCCGCTGTCAATTCCCTCATATCAGCCCCTTAACAGGTAGATGCCAAAACCGCTCTGAGACCAAGGAGGCTTCCTTGAAATCTAGATGGCACTCCAGAGTGTGGACATGAGAAAGAAGGATCTTACAAAGCCTCAGCCTGCCCTTCTGTGAATTGGGGGAATTTCTGCCCAATTACTTTCTGCCCAGTTTTTAAAAAAATGAATAGCACCAATTCTAAAATAATCAGTGAAGTTATACATCCAGTGCAGGGATAATGTCTTTTGCCATTTTGGCAGAGGGGCTACTAAGTTGGAGGCGGTGAACAGGAAGACCCTAGAAAGAAAATCTCAGTGCTGAAATGCGTCATTAGATAAGAATGTTTGCAGCGAGTAAAATGCTTACTACAGAGCACACTTCCCAGCAGCCCTCTGGCTCCCTAACCGAGTGGCTGGAACTCTTTCTAAAATAGTTCTGTCTAGGCTTTAAAAAACAAAACAAAAACAAAACCAGCTTGGTTTCTCTGCTGGCAGTTGTTTCGACTCTTGGCAGCTTGGAAGTAAAATTTTCTCTCTTTAGCCAGATTACTCAGTCCTCAGCGCTAGGGCAAAATGGGTCCTTGGAGATAGGCACTGTGTACAAGTTGTTCTGACTCGCAATTCTCAGATCTGTTTTATTGTGGTGTCAAGTAATAGAATGGCTAAATCATAGTCCTCTACACATATCTTTTTTCATGTGGGTTGATTCATAACCCCCCTCCAAAATAAGCCCCAACTTAAATGATAGGAATTAGAATTGCTCACTGAAACCAGGTAAAGTATTGCAGAAAAAAAAAGAAGGGACAGACACTGTTCCAATCCACCTCAGCAAATGTCCCTGAGTTTCTTTCATGGTAGCTCAGACTTTTTTCTGGCAACAAAATCAAGAAAGTTTTTATCTTAAATAGCTATTACTGATGAGCTACACCTGGAATTTTCATTTACTTATACAAATTTTAACTGCAGACTTCTCATCTAGGACAAAACTTGGTAAAATGATTCTTAACTCAGAAACCCTCAAAACAGCCACAGAGATAAGACTCAGCTGGATATAAAAAGGCAGTTAGGGCTGGGCACTGTGGCTCACGTCTGTCATCTCAGCACTTTGGGAAGCCGAGGTGGGAGGATTACTTGAGCTCAGGAGTTCACGTCCAACCTCAGCAACATAGCAAGACCTCATCTCTACAAAACACCAGCAAATTAGCCAAGTGTAGTGGTGCACACGTGCAGTCTCAGCCCCTTGGGAGGCTAAGGTAGGAAGATCTTTCGATCCCAGGAGTTTGAGTCTGTGTGAGCCATGGTTGCACCACTACACTCCAACAGAGTGAGACTCTGATTCAAAAAAAAAAAAAAAGAAAAGCAGTTAGGAAGAGTTCATCATCTTCCCAATGAATTCAGGAAAAAAATCTTCCATGGTGTTGGACACCTGAATGAAGTAATAGACAAATGTAATGAGGCAACCCTGAAGAGGGCTTGCACATAATGTTCTTTGTCTATTCCCAAGATGTCACCTGGAGATCCAACAGGGAAAGACATTGGTTTATTAGAACTTACAGGAGACACTGATGGTGGCTGGTCAGTGAAGAAAGAATCCATGCCCTGGAGCTAATTATTTTAATTGCTGTACTGTATTCACAATTACAGTGACAAAAGGTGCCACTCATATTGTTCTCAGCTCTGATGGATCCCCTGCAACCCGTGACTCATTTCTGGGAATATGCATATGTTGCAGAGACAAGTCTTGGCTGGTAGCTACTCCCTGAGGGAGGGGGCAGGAGGAAGCCAGATATAGGAGGAAAAGAGTCTATATCTGGACAATTACCTCATAACAATATAGACATTTCCCCTGCCATGAGAGACCTACAACTTGGGAGGAACACACTCAGTGACCTTATAAGCTTGAATATGGTGTGTGTCCCTAAGGAGAAATGCCAGAGGCCATAGGACCTGAATTTTCTGTTGGGTGTGGTTAGGGAAAGTTTCTTAGAAGAAATGGCATTTAAACACCAAATGCTGAGATCTTAAGTTACAGGGAGTCGGAGATGTGGTAGCATGTCCTAGGCATAGAGAACAGCATATATAACACCCCCACTGAGGGGAGACAATATCTAACAAATATATTGGGAGGAATGGAATGTCTTAGATTATATCCCATGCAGCAAGAGTGTGGGGGAAACAGATAAAAGCTAGGCTGGAGAGATTGCCAGGGGCCAAAACGTGAAAATTTGCAGGTCAGGTTAAGACATTTCAATTTTTTCCTAACTTCATTGGGAAGTCATTAAAGGTGTTTAAATAAAAGATTGACAAGAGAACTACAATTTTAAAAGATACCTCTGTCTATTAAAGAATGAAAAATGGTTTTATTTGGGCCAAAGAGGATGGGGAGCAACCAGGTAGAGCCTGTGGTAGTAGCCCCAGGTAAGAGATGGTGCTAGTGAGTATGGTGATCATGAGTCATTCCCATGATTACATTCAAACCATTTGTTCTATTTATTTTCTCAAATTCATCTGAATCACATTTTTATCTCATTGTATAGCATGATCAAATTATCATAGACAAGTTAGACCAAGTATTTCTGTATAATTCAATCCAACTTTATTAAATGAACACAATCCAAGTACTAACATTTCTAAATGTATAGAGAATTCTGTCGTAATGGGAACATTTTTAGAGGACTCAGGTTGCATTAGGATGGCTCAATTATACATTCATGATTCTAAAACTTAATATACTCTAAAGAATAATCTGTGTTTTCCTTCTGTATGCCCTTCTTTTATTCCTTTTTTTTAAACCCTGTAACTGTCTTAGTAATGGTTGTTCCTCTCACTTGACATCCTAAGCTTGAAGCCAAAAGTCTTAACTTCCAAGAATGCCAATTTGGGGTTCTCAGGATCTGACTCAAGCATTAAAAGCAACAGTAAAGAAAACAGGAGACTGGATTATAAGTGAGGGTTTCTCTAAAATTCCCCATTAGGCAAATAATTCAGCAGTAGCTCAAATGGTAGCTAAAAGAATTAGTGCTGGCCTGAAGGTAGGGGCATGGAGAGTAACATATTTCCCATCAGGTTGTGTTTAAGTCTCTATATTTTTTAACTGACCAATTTGAAACTGCAAATCTCATTATGTCCTATTATGATCCCAACTAAGAATAATCATCAATCCTTCATTTGTTCAATAAAATATTATCTACCATGTGTGAGACAAATTTTCACAGGAGTGACTATGTAAAATGGTTCCATGGATCTACATAAAATCTATTTCAGGATAAAAATAAAAGACAGGCAATTTTTTAAAGAGACTTTAAGAAATAGCCCTTTCCATATCACTATAGTAAAACTCAGTTCAGAATAACTGGGAGTAGACAAAAGGTGAAAATGTAAAAGTAGCAAGTCAATACTTCTATCCCAAATAAACTTCAGGAGTATTTATGACCAAGTGATTCAGGAAATACTTACTAGAAATTAACTATGTATGTTTAGGGAAACGTCTGGAAAATGTATGCAACATTATTAATGAAATAAAAATATAGGACAATGTAACAGATTTAGTATTAACCAGAATTCAAGTTTTTAAAAAATATAAAGGAGATTGTTTTAGCAAGCCAAATAGAATTCAGAAAAATACAGGATCATTATAAACACTATAAACCTATGGCCTACTTACCAAAATCTCTCTCTCTCTCTTTTTTTTTTTTGATTGAGAGTCTCACTCTGTCACCTAGGATGGAGTGCAGTGGCACAGTCATGGCCACCGCAGCCTCGACCTGCTGAGCTCAGGTGATCCTTTAGCCTCAGCCTTCCAAGTAGCTGGAACTACAGACACACGCCACCATGCCCAGCTAATTTTTTTATTTATTGTAGAGACGAGGTCTCACCAAGTTGCCCAGGCTGGTCTTGAATCCCTGGACTCAGGTAATCCTCTCACTTCGGCCTCCCAAAGTGCTGGGATTACAGACTTGAGCCACTGTGCCTGGCCTGAAATCTTTTCAATATCATCTTTAGGCTGTGTACTTCTCAATGGCAAAGTTGACATCATACTTATATTTTTATCTCTAAATCCAAGAAAATCCTTGAAAATAAGAAGTGTTTGGGAAATTCTTGAATGAATGTCTAAACTGCTTAAAAGCTTAATTTGGAAGTAGATTTATGCTCACCTATTTTTATAACGATGAAATTGTTGCAAAACTTAGGAATGAAAAAAAGCATAAATATTGTCAAGATAAAACATTACTTTAGAATTAGTTAATCTTTTTGCATTCAGTTATTCATTTATTTATGTGACAAACTTTTGTGTGTGTGTGTGGTAAAAACACACAGAATTTACCATCTTAGCCATTCTTATGTGTACAGTTCAGGTGTATTAATTATATTCACATTGCTGTCAAACAGACCTCTAGAATTTTTTGTCTCACGAATCTGAAACTCTGCACCAATTAAACAACTCCCCTTTTACTGCATCCCCACAAAAGTCATTAAATCTTACAAACTCCTAAGATAAGAGGTACTTTGAAACCTTATTCAACTCCAGATAATCTGGTTTTAACATTAAAGACTATTGATTTCTTATTTTTTTGAATGGATACAGAGCCCTCTTTTTAGGCATCTAATTCATATAGTTTGAGGTCTGATTATTCACTTTTTCAATGATTAAAGTTCCTTTCCTGTTCAAATCTTGTCTTGAGGCCATGTTTTTTTGGTATCTTTGCTTATTCTAATCTATCTATCTTCTTTTTTTCCAGATGGTAAAGTAAAGGCAATCTCTCTTCTTCATGCTTTCTCTCTCTCCTCCTCCTTCTCTTCCCACTCTTTTACTAATTGTTGTTAATTTTTATGTATATTAAAGTAATACATACATATATAATTTAAATAATTGTGCATAATTTAAAATGTCAAATACTACTGCGGGGTTTATACTATGGTTTAAATGTATTGCAAAAAGTTCAGAGTTAGAAACCTAACCTATTGAGAGGTGGGACAATTAAGAGGCCATGGGGGATGAATGGATTAAATTCATAATCCAGGGAGTGAGTTTCTAATAACAGAATGAGTTTGGGTCCCTCCCCTCCACCTCTCTCTCTCTCTCTGCCATGAGATAACAAAGAAAGAACGCCCTCACCAGATGCCTGGGCCTTGACCTTGGACTTTCCAGTCCCTAAAACTGTAAGAAATAAATCTCAGCTCTTTATTAATTACCCAGTGTCACACATGCTGTCACAACACCACAAAACTCACTAAGACAGAAGAACATCAATGCCATCTCTTCCCCTTATCTCACTCCTCATCCTACTCCCCAGATGGAATTATTTTTAAATATTTTAAAATGACATCTTCTGGCATTTACCGCTATATTTCTAAATAACTTGCTTATAGTCTTGCTTATTGGTTTGTCCATTTTAGACATTATCTATTGACTTTCTATAATGGACCATGAAGATTTACTCCACTGGTTCAGTGCTTCTCACCCTTTGTCCTACAATAATTATATCACTATATTTGGTGAGCTAACCATTACATGTTTACTGTAAGTATATGCCAATATTATTCATTTTTGTGCTGGTATTATACTATGGTTACATTTCCTTTATTGTTTAATTTTTCCTGAAGCTGATCATTTCTTTTTTTGTTTACATAGCTTTCTGTGTAACTCTCATTAGTTATTCCAAAACTCTCTATCAAAATTATAAAAACGCCTCTAAATACTGTTCCCTTTTTCACATGATCAAGTACATCAGGCAACAAAGGTTCTCCCTTTGACCGAACTCTTCTTAGTTTCCCCCAAACTTCAAGTAGGCCTACTTTCATGTTCTTCTCTGCATTGTCCAATTCCAGCAAGAATCCTGATAAGTCAGTTTAGCCAAAATACTCTCCCCTTACTTAATACCTGATCACCTTGGCCTGCCTTGAGCAAGAAGCTTATTAGGCTGGTTTAGCCAGAATCTGCCCTTACCTTTGCTGTTTCTTCTTAGTAACTTCCTATTCACTGGCCCCCACCCTGCTTCTTAGCCATAAATTGCCACTTTCCCATGCGGCATTCAGAGTTGAGCACGTCTTTCTCACTGCAAATTTCATATCAGTGGTTTCTACTCCTACCACAATAGCTCTCCCTTAAGTAAAGTCTGTCTTACTATGCTCATCAAGTGTCATTTAATAATTTTGCCTTAACGCAGGTAGCTGTCGCTCTGTTTTTCCTGGAGCCTCCCATATTCCTGCTCGTCTCTATTCCCTGTCTTGAACTTGTCTTTGCTTCTCTCCTGAGCTGGATTCCTTATTTCTAGAACTCTATGTCTTCTTTCTTGGTTTAGCCCCTCTTTTGGTAGAGCACCTCTTCCTGAAACTTCTTGAGAAACTGTAGAAGGAAGGTCTCCTTGTTGCTAAGAGTCCCACTCCTCATCTCTAAGATTCCTGCTGCCTTGCAGTCTCCTTTAAGGCAGAGGTCATGCACTGTTTTTCCTGCGATCTCTCAGTCTCTGATACTCCCTCTTCGCCATGGGTCACTGTTCATCACAAGACCCTGAAATGATCGTGGTAACTTGTCTGTTTACCTGTCTATTGTCTTTCTTCCTTGCATGCTTTACTCAATCAATGTATTTTCAGTTCATAGCCCCCCCCTTACCCTGCCCCAACAAAATCACTGAATGAATGATTAACACATACACATGGGAGTGTAGAAAGAGCATGAATTTGGGAGTTGGACAGTCTTCTGCTCAAATATGGGCCTTGTGCTTTTGACTCTGAGCTGGAAGAATTTACTTAACATTGCTGAGATCCCACTCCCTCGTTTGTCAAATAGGAGTGCTTCTCATTTTTCTATTCAGGTGATGTTGCTGATGTATTTAAGGTTGAGATGTCATAATATCTGGAACATACCTTCAAATGGTTCAGTCCTCCTTTCCCAAATGTATACATATGCACACAGAGAACAGAAAAGTCAAAATAGTAACAATTAATGAATCCAAGGAAAAGAATATGTCGGCGTTCCCTATACTTTTCTTTCAACTTTTCTCTAATTTGACATTTTTTCAAAATACTAATTTGAGGCAGGGGACAAAGCATAACTGCCTCATAGGGTTTTTGTTAGGGTTAAAGAAAGTTAATGATGAGGCACTGACCAGGCACGGTGGCTCAAACCTGTGATCCCAGCACTTTGGGAGGCTGAGATAAGAGGATCGCCTGAGCTCAGGGATTTGAGACCAACCCAGGCAACTTGGCGAGATCTCGTCTCTACAAAAAATCCAAAAAAAAAAGCTAGGCATGATAGCACTCACCTGTAGCTCCAGCTACCTGGAAGGCTGAGGTGGAAGGATCGCCAAAGCCCAGCAGGTCGAGGCTGTGGTGGCTGTGAGCTTGCCACTACACTCCAGCCTGGGCGACAGAGTGAGACTCCAATTCAAAAAAAAAAAAATGATGAGGCGTTTAGCACAGTGCCTGATAGTATCAGATATTCAATAAATATTAATGCCTCTTATTTCCCGGGATTAATCCCGTCTTCAGACTGGAGAAATAGAAAGGACCATCAGCTTGACTTCAGCCAGCTCTGCAGAGGCCCTCTTCGAACTTTACAACCCAGTTCTAGAAACGTGTCTCTCAACTTGCTCCCTGTGATAGACCCACAAATAGCCTTCCAAAAGATATCCACATCAAATCCCTGGAACCTATGATTGTCACTTACTTGATCAGAAGCTTTTGCAGAGGTAATTAAGTCAAGGATCTTGAGATGAGATCACCCTGAATTATCCAGGTGGCCTACATCCAATGACAAGAATCCTTGTAAGAAACATACAGAGGAGAACAGGCAGAAGAGGAGGAGGCAATGTGGAGACAGAGGCAGAGTTTGAGGTGATATGGTCACAAGACAAGGAAGCTAAGGGATGCTGGCAGCCACCAGAAGGTGGAAGAAGCAAAGAACACATTTTCCTTCTCTAGACTCCGAAGGGAGCACAGCCCTCCAATACTTTGAGCTTGGGCTTCCAGTCTTCTTAACTGTGAGAGTTTTAAGCCACCGAGTTAGTAGTAATTTGTTATGGAAGCCCTAGGTAACTGATAAACAAGACCAGCCAAGTTCTCATGTCCCCTCATGCAGCCCAGCTCTACCTGAGTCTTTGATAGCTCTCTCCAAGCTCCTGGGCCTTCGTTTCCATGGCCAGGGCCCTGCTCCTTGCCACAGACACTCCTTCATCTCCCACCTGCCCGCCAGACAGCATCTCGGTCAGCTTTTTGTTGTGGCATCTCTCTGATGCCAACCATCTACTTGTCTGTGGTTTGCATGTGACTTTTCCATCATATCTCTCAGGCCTCATTCTTGTGGTCCAGTCTCTTTGCTCCTATGGTCTAGTTCTCTCTATTCTATCTAATCCTACCAACTATCATGCCCTGGTTATGAGATTTTTAGTATTCAAAACCAATATTCAAAATATAGGAAGGGGACACCTCCCCCAAAGAAACCCTGCAATTATCTTTTGAAGGGTGATCTCTTGTAGTATAGGTTTTCACCACTAGGTGGGACTTCTACGAACCCGTCGCCTCAGTGTACCAACTAGCATTGTTGTGAAAAGCTGCATTCAGCTTCAGTTAATTTTTTTTGGAGATTCTTTCTACATATTTTCCATTTCATGATGGATGATTTACAAACTCACCTGCCCATACCATGCTGAGTGTTCAGCAGTTTTTGACCAAAAACAGCCTGATCCCCCTACCCCACCCTCCTTATTCACCCAATCTTGCCCCGAGCAACTGTTTTTTGTTTTCTCAGATGGAAAAAGTCCTCAAAGGGAAACATTTTTGTCAATGTGGAAGAGATGAAACAAAAAATGGCAGAAGCCCTAAAAAGCATCAAAATTGACGAGTTCAGAAACTGTTTTGAATAGTGGAAAATGCATCTTGATAGGTATATTACATCTAACAGAGAGTACTTTGAAGGTGACTGAGGCTTAAACATGTAAAAATAAATACACAATTTTTCATAAATAAATTCTGAGGATTTGGGGGTTCCTCCCATGTATAATCTATAGTTCAAAAAAATCAGACAGTGATTGCCTTTGGGGATGAGGTGAGAACTAACTGGGAAGGGGCATGAGAACTTTCTAGAGTGTTGGAAATAATCTACATCGTGATAGAAATCTGGGTTACACGAATGTTTGCATTTGCTAAAAGTAATCAAAATATAATACTTAAGATCTACACATTTCATTATATGTATGTAAGTGATTTCTCAACAAAATTAAAAATTAAAAAAACAAGAGTAAGCCTCCATATAATGAACAGACTTACAAGAAAACATAAGTCATTTGATTAGTTCAGGGTTTCTCACCTTGGATACTACTGGTATTTTGAACCAAAACGTAGGACAATCTTTTGAGGACTGTCCTGGGCATTGATTAGCAGCAGCCATGGTCTCTACTGCTAGAGTCCAATAGCATCTTAGTGGGAGGTGTTTGGGTCATGGAGGTGGATCCCTCATGAGTGGCTTGATGCCCTCCCCACAGTAATGTGTTCACATGGGATCTGGTTGTTAAAAAGAGTCTGGGACCTTCCCAATCTCTTGCTCGCTTACTTGCCTTCTCACCATTGTGACATGCCCGTTCCCCCTTCACCTTCCACTATTAGGGAAAGCTTTCTAAGACCTCTCAAGAAGCCAAGCAGATGCCTATGCCATGTAGAGCAGTGAGCCAAATAAACCTCTTTTCTTGATAAATTACCCAGCCTCAGACACTCCACCTAACATCTACAGAGTCTACATTCTACTCATCAGTACATGGAGCATACTCCAAGATTGATCACATCCTCAGACATAAATCAAACGTGAACAAATTTCTTTTTTTTTTTGAGTTGGAGTCTCACCCTGACACCCAGACTGGAGTTCGGTGGCCGCTTCCGGCCACCGCAGCCTCGTCTGCTGGGCTCCGGGGATCCTTCTGCCTCAGCCTTCCAAGTAGCTGGAACTGCAGGCGCGTGCTACCATGCCCGGCTAATTTTTTTGATTTATTGTAGAGATGAGGTCTCACGAAGTTGCCCAGGCGGGTCACGAACCCACGGGCTCAGGCAATCCGCTCACCTCAGCCTCCCAAAGCATGGGATTGCAGGCTGAGCCACCGAGCCTGGCTCAAATTTCTAAAGATTGAAATAATACCATGCCTCTTCTCAAATCGCAGTGGAATAAAAATAAATATCACCACCAACAAGATCCTCCCAAATCACACAAAAACATGGACACTAAACAATAGGCTGCTGAACAACTTGTGGGTTAACACAGAAATCAAGACAGAAATAAAAAAGATTCCTGGAAATCTGCAAAAGCATCTTATCACTGGGATGCCATAAAAGCAGCGTTAAGAGGAAAATTCCATAGCATTGCACACACACATCAAGAAAATAGAAAGATCACAAGTAAACAGTTTAACATCACACCTAATTTCAGTAAATCCTAATTTCACTAGAAAAATCAAGATTGCTAACATAGAGTCACAATTGCAGGATATAGAAGACAAAAAAATCATAGAAAGGACCCACAAAATAAGAAGTTGGTTTTTCAAAAGGATAAATAAGATTGATGAACCCCTTGGCCAGATTGGCTATAAATTACCCAGGCTCAATATTTATTTATTGCAATTCAAAATGGATTTGTACACATTCTTTGCACCTCTCCCCATGAGCCCAATCTGAGGAAACCAAAAATGTCTCCAGACATTGTCAAATGTCCCCTGGAAGGAAAAGATGACCCCCTGTTGAGAACTGCTGGGTTAGTTAACGCATAGTATTTGGCCATAACCACCCCATGCAAAGTGACTTGTATACAATATGACAAGCTTTGAAGGATCAAAAAAAAGTGACTTGCAGAGAAACCTTTCTCTAGATGAGGGGGAAAAAAGTGTCTATCACCAGGGATATGGGCATGACCTGATATTTCTTCACTATTCAGTTCTAGGTGAAAAAGAAAAAGAGAAATAGAGCAACACTCATGGAATAAGAATACCAAAATCAGTAGTAGTAATATCAGCTATTTTAGCAGTTGTTATGGTGGTAGGGAGAGAACACTAATGATAACTAAAATTTATATTTATAATGCATTTTAAATCTTTTGAAATCTACTAATTTCTCCCTAACAATATCCCTTTGAGAAAGGTAGACGTGATATTAATTTTCTCCACTTTATGGATGATAAAATCAGGGAACAAGGATTAAGTGACTGCCCAAGTTCACAGTCAATTAAAGAAACAGCTAGAACCATGAACTAAGCCTTGGTCTGATGTTTTTCCATCTTCACCTTATTTCTCCTGCAAACTCTGGTTGTAGGTATCCATATCACCTGAAAGCAAGATCCAAATCCAAGAACACTGTGCCTGGGAGGAAATCAGTAATCTATCAGTCCCTGAAGGGCTGGCTCTGATGACCCAGGTTCCTTTATATTAATAATGAATGGTGAAAAATAATTTTCCTTTAGAAACAGCAACTTATCTTCATCAGTAAGACGTCTGAGGAGCACACTTTGTGGGATATAAGTACAGGTAAGGGGACCGTGGTGCCCAGCACAGAGGGAAGCTCAGAGAACACCAGAGAATGTTTCCTGAGATGGAAAACTCAGTCATTAACCAGGAATCCTGATTTTTCTCAGAATTCTCACTCTGTTGTAGTCTCTGGAGAAGCAGAGACCTTGTCTTTTTCTTTGCATGTCCCTGAGTAGCTTTCATGTAGCAGATGCACAACTGGCATGCTGTGAATAAAATATATTCAAAATTCCCATGGCAGAAATCTCTGACTACACTTCTGTGAGGACCCCAGACTTGGCAATGGTCTTTATCAATAGGCATCCTGTTTGCCTGATTTATTTCCCACCAATTGATTAACCTGTCTAAATCAAGACTCCCCTCAGCCGGGCTTGGTGGCTCAGCCTGTAATCCCGCGCCTTTGGGAGGCTGAGGTGAGTGGATTGCCTGAGTCCGCGGGTTCGAGACCCACCTGGGCAGCGAGACCTCATCTCTACAATAAATCAAAAAATCAGCCGGGCGTGGCAGCGCATGCCTGTAATTCTGGCTACTTGGAAGGCTGAGGCGGAAGGATCGCCGGAGCCCAGCAGGTCGAGGCTGCAATGGCCGGGAGCGGCCACTGCACTCCAGTCTGGGTGACAGAGTGAGACTCCAACTCAAAAAAAAAAAAAAAGACTCTCCTCTGCTTGAAATTTTCCAAAAGTCCTTTGCTTCCTATAGGTTAAATTTCAAAGGATTTGGTTTGACTTTCAACATGTCCCACAGTTTGTCAGCAACCAATTTATCCAAAGTGACAACCTACATCTCCCATCTCAGCCCAGTGTCACAGACATACCAGAACAATCACTAGATTCTGAATGGGCCAAACTCTTTTCAAGCCCTTACCTTAGGGGTTGTTGGGAGTGGAGGGGCTCTCTTTTAAGTAGAGTGGCCAGGGAAAGGCTCACCAATAAGGTGAACTTGGGGCATGGACCTGGGAGATGTGAGGGATGAGCCACGCGAAAATCTGGAAAGTGAGCATTCCAGATGGAAGGAACAGCCAGGCAGAGCCCTTAAGACAGGAGTACTCCTTCCAAGTTCAAATCCACAGGAGACCAGGGTGTCTGGAGCAAAGACAGAGGGAGGAGAGCAATGCTAAAACATAACAGGACATTGAGGCAGGCAGAGCAAGGTAGGAGAGGGCCTATGGGACTCTCCTTGGAAGCATTGGAGGGTTTGGAGCAGAGATACGACAAGACCTGATTTGCATCTTAAAAGGATCCCTCTGGCTTCTGTGTCGAGCACAAGGTTAGAAGCAGAGAAACTATTGCTGTCATGGAGGTGAGGACGAGCAGGTAGCATTGTAGATGGTGAGAAGAATTGATCAGATCTGCAGATGTATTTGGAGAGTAAAACCTACTAAAACCCCTATCTTAAAACTGTATCCCAAGGTTGGGTAGGAAGGAGCCAGCGTTGAGAAACACCTTGGCATAAACCCGGAAGCATAGAACAGCTTGGCTGGTTCAAGGAACCTGAGGCCAAGGCAGCTGGAGCTTAGTGAACAAGAAGGGGATAGGATAGGAAGTTAGTCAGGTGGGCTGACAGGAGAACAAGGAGGGGACGGGATCGGAAGCCGGATAAGGGGGGTTTGGTCAGCCACAGGGAGGAATTAGGAGGATGGGAAGTCTCTTGTGAGTTTCAAGCAGAGACTAAATAAACTGGTGATTGGGTGGTGGCATGCCTGTAGTTCCAGCTACTCCTGAGGCAGGAAGATCACATGAGCCCCAGAGTTTGAGGCTGCAGTGAGCTATGATAGTACCACTGAACTCCAGTGGTAACAGTGGTGACAAAATGAGACCTTGTCCAAACAAACAAACTGGTGACTGAGCCATTTAAAAAGTCATATGTGGCTGGATGCAGTGGCTCAAGCCTGTAATCTCAGAACTTTGGGAGGCCTAGGTGAGGGGATTGCCTGAGCCCACGGGGTCGAGAATAGCCTGGACAACTTGGTGAGACCTCATCGCTACAGTAAATCAAAAAATTAGCTGAGCGTGGTAGCACACGCCTGTAGTTCTGGCTTCTTGGAAGACTGAGGCACAAGGATCGCCTGAGCCCAGGAGATCAACACTGGGTTGGCCGTGAGCGTGCCACTGCACTCCAGCGTGGGTGACGGAGTGAGACTCCAACTCAAAAAAAAAAAAAGTCACATTTGTATTCACCCAAATCAGCGTTCCTCTCGAGGTCCCACTTCTACTTGGGGCCATGTGGAATGAGTCTCACTTCCTTCCCTGAGACTCCTTGTTGTCCCCAGAACTCATTCCTGTGTTCAACACCTCTCACAGTTACCCATGACCGAGTGCAGTGGCACAGCCGAGGTCCACCCACAGCACGAGCAAACAGGGCATTCCAGGTTCCATGCTGCCAGCCTGAACAGCACCCAGGATGACCCCCCCACAATTCTCTGCAAGCTGCTGTTGGTGGGATCATGCACCCCATTCGACCTCAGTGACTTTCATCTGATCTGTTTCACAATCTAAGCATCACAATCATTTTGGCCCTCAGGCATCATGGCTTCCCACTAATGCTCAGTTTGGGGGATTATTTGCACATGGGGGTGGGACTGTGTTTGTCTTGTGTCCCTGATAGGCAATGAGATGTTGGAGGGAATGAGAGTGAGTTAACTCCTCTCTCTCAGTAGCTAACTTCTTTTTTTCACAGAAGCTGGTGATTCTCTTTACAAAAAGAAAATTTTTAATCTTTTCACTAGAGACGGAGGGTCTTGCTGTGTTGCCCAGGCTGATCTTGAACTCCTGGCTTCAAGCCATCCTCCGTCCTCGGTGTCCCAAAGTGCTGGGGTTACTACACCAGCCACAAGTTGGTGATCCTCTTTCAGAGTAAATATAAAAGAAGTATTGAGTATGCTATGGCCTGCTAGTTAGAGAACAGGGCTTGCATTATTAAGTGGGTGCTATTTTCAATATGAAATTAACATCACTGCTGAAAGGGTTAAAAAAAAAAGGCTATCGGAGGCTCACCCTAGTTAATAGGTGGGAAATAAAGAGCCCAGAGAAAGGGGGTCCTAGGCTGGATAGGCACTCCCAGAGCAGGGGAATTACATAGGATTCCTGCACTAGGCTCTTATTCCCTGATATCCCTGTGCATCAAGTGCATTTTCTCTAAGTGTCATCCTGGAGGTACTCAAGAGAAGGGAACACGAAATTTACATTTGTTAAGCTCTTACCAGAGGCATTTCTTCTACCGCAGGCTGTTCTCAAGATAAACTTCTGAATTAATCATGCAATCAGTTAGAAAATAGGATTTGCCCTGCTATTGCTTTAAATGTATCTCCATCTGGAACGTGTAGAAATAGAAGCATGTTGAGTCAACGTGGCAGCTTCATCAGAATAACTTTGGTGCTTTATTTATCGCCACAGTAAATGATGAGGAAATAAAAGTAAGAAGAATGAATAAGAACTACTGAAGATTGTGCCTATGGTGCTATGAAAAGAAAGGTCTTTATTCTTGGGCAAAAGCTGGAAGTAATCAAAGCTGCCTTTGCTAAGTCATGTTTATAGCTATGTTTAAATTTTCTTTTCTATTCTTGAAATTTTTATAGGAGAAATAACTCTGATATCGAAAATCTGAAGCCCACGATCCCTCAGCCCTCTTCTGTCCATCCTGCTTTTGTGATGTGGTTTCTTAAAATAGCAAGACTCCGATTCCATTGGCATGCACACCATCACACACCGGCAGGAACAGGCTGCACTGGGCAGGTACCTATTGAATAAACGCGCTGAGCTAAAATGGGTCATGAACGGCATGAGTTTTATAAACTCAATTCCTTTCTCTCTCAATGAAATAGCAAACAGAAATTCTTTTTAGAGACACCCAGTGAGCCAGAGTAAATCAGAACTGGACCCCTGTATTTCTGAAACTACAACGCCCTTTGATGGGAACCTGAACCAAGAGGGTTATTTCGTGCAGGGCAGATGCCATGCTCTGCCTCTGAACCAGACACAATCCCTCAGAAGAAGGTGATTTTTTCTGGGAAGAGTTAAACTTTTGGAGTGAACAGGTCTTCCCTCAAGCCCAATCCTTCTCAGTCCAGAAAACAGCTCTGGGAGCCCCAGAGCGGGCTCTTGCATCTCTGACTTCTCACACACTCTTCTTTCAAATGAATTTAAACCTTTTCTTGTCCAAATCCCTGCAGAAGAAAAAAGAAGTAACCACTCTGCAGTTTTTCTACTCTTATGCAAATAGATTAATCAGGCAATGCTCCTGTGAGAATTAATTTATATTTGAATCCAATGGAGCCCGGATGCTTGCTAACTGAACCCCCAGGCCAAAGCCTCAGCTAGGTAGCACCTCATATTATTCCTTTGACGAAATGTGAACTGACATAAATACTATGGCTCCCTTTCAATCCGATTACCCCGTTACCTCACATCAATGCTACCCCAGCCATCAGATTCTGGCGTCTTTCCTTTCACCGGCTCCAGGAACAACGGAAAACTCCTCCTCGATAAACAAGTGCCCACGCTGCCACCTCTCACCCCCACTCCCAGCCCATCATCCGCCTTCAATGGGCTCTATTCGACAAGGTATTTTATTTTGTTTGTAGGAACCGAGGACTAAAAAACCAGTTCAAAATCAAGCCTGGCTGGGGCTGTTCATTCAAAGCTACCCTTTCACACAATCAGCCACTGAGAGCCTCTGGAAGGGACATCCCTGAAGTATCCACCCTTAATAGACGTCATCCCCCTGGGACGCCCCCTCCGCTTCATCACCCTCCCCTAACGTCTTATGAAATCTTTTTAAAACACACAAAAAACAAATAGCAGTACAGGTCTCCCTGGGCTTGCATGGCCTGAAGCTCAGTCAAAATGAACCTGCGTTTGAAACCATACCTTTGTACTAAACTCATGTTGACAACCACTACATTCTTTTCGTTGCTCTGCATAGAAACTTACAAAAAAAAAAAAAAAGATTTATTTCTTTCCCTGTGCCTCCCCTCTCCCTTTAAAAAAAATCTCTGCACATTTAAGAAGCTTGGCTAAACAATCCACCAGGTGGGGGGAAAGCTTTTCTATGTGGGCTGCTCCTTTTCTGGAGCCCCTACCTTAGTAATTAGATTAACAGGCAACATGAGAATAGCACACCCCTCTACCCTCACCCTTCCTTCTTGATGCCATTGGTTGGACATAACTGAGAGCAAAATATCTTGAATGGTGGCAGGAAAAAACAAACAAACATGGATTTGGGAGCTGTTTATGATGAAATGCAAATGAGAAGAAGAAAACAAAGCAATCTTTAATTTTTAAAAAGCAACCTCAAGCCGGGCTCGGTGGCTCAGCCTATAATCCCGTGCTTTGGGAGGCTGAGGTGAGTGAATTGCCTGAGCCTGTGGGTTCAAGACCCACCTGGGCAACTTGGTTGGACCTCATCTCTACAATAAATAAAAAATTAGCTGGGCATGGTAGCACGCGCCTGTAGTTCCAGCTACTTGGAAGCATGAGGCGGAAGGATTGCCAGAGCCCAGCAGGTCAAGGCTGCGGTGGCTGGGAGCGGCCACTGCGCTCCAGTCTGGGTGACAGAGTGAGACTACAACTCAAAAATAAATAAATAAAAAAAATAAAAAGCAACCTCAAGTGATTGTAGTACTTGGTTTTCTGAGAAAGAGTGAGAAGTTATATATGAGCATAAACTGGAGAGTGGGTATGTTTGTCAGCTTTGTAGTAAAGTAATTTAAATATTTCTGTGCCTCTTTTCAGCACAATCTAAACTAGAGGGCAGCGACCCTGCAGGCAAAGCTTGTCTTCCAGAATTGATGAAGGCAGGGATGTATTTTCTAGCCACAGTTTCTCTAGAGGCTTGGAATTTGCAAAACCCTTTGAAACATGTTTTAACTAAATGTGTGTATCAAGACACTCTTCACCTTTTAGAAATGAGAGAAAGCAAAATAAGTATTGAAAATAGAAACACATGAACACAGCTACCTGCAAGGGAAATTATGTGGTTTTTTTTTTGCCAAATGCCATTCATGATTTTTTTCAAAACAATTTGCTTTCTGTTAACCCAAAGGACATCTGCTTTCACACAGACTTTCATTTAAAAGTAGAAGAGGCCTTGAGAGAATGCCTTAGGTTGTAATATGATTATCTAATTATCTAGTTATCTAATTTTTATTAAAAGGGACACTCCGTTTCTTTTCTTTTCTTTTCTTTTCTTTTCTTTTCTGAGTTAGAGTCTCACTCTTGTTGACCCGGCTGGAGTACAGTGGCATGTTCACGGCCACTGCAGTCTCAACCTGCTGGGCTTTGGCAATCCTTCCTTCTCAGCCTTCCAAGTAACTGGAACTACAGACACATACCACCATACCTGGCTAATTTTTGTGATTTATTGTAGAGAAGAGGTCTCACCAAGTTGCCCAGGCTGGTCTCAAATCCCTGGGCTCAGGCAATCCTCTTTCCTCAGTCCCCCTAAATGCTGGCATTACAGACTAAGCCACCATACCTGGCCTGGACACTCCTTTTCAGCTCACCCTAACACTGGCGTCGTTGAACAAATACCTACAATGTGCTGCTTTGTGTCTGCCGCTAGCATGTTTAGGGGTTATTCAGGAGTGTTGTTTTATTCCATATTTTACTCAAAATAAGTGCAACTCCTTTTTTACCCTCCTTTATTTGTTCTGGTTGTTTATTATTCATTCAAGAAACACTCTTTCAGTATCTACTGATGGCCAGATGTGTCCACAGTAGCGGGTTCTCAAGAGCATTCAGGATGACTAATGTGGCTTAAATCCCCCCCATCCTTCCTTTACCTACAATGTAAGACCCTAGGGATCTTCTACAAGCTCAGCCCTACTCAGTTCTGCCCTCAACAGGAAATATCTAGGAGGTTTAGCTCATCAGCCTAGGACTCAGCCTCTGGTCCCCTTCATTACTATGCCTTCTGAAGACCAAGGCTTCCAGGTTACCTTGACTGGCCCTTGCTCCCTGGGAGTCCCAAACCGACACTTTATCTTTGCCTTCTTGCTCTCCATCCAGTCCCTTCTCAAGTCCCCTGCCTGTTCAGAACTAGAATTGTGCCAGAGTGGGGATCTTGCTATTCTAGCCCACTGGAGGCAAGTAGAGTCCCCGTGGGAACATTCGACAGTTTCTGGAGACATTTTTGATCGCCATCATAGGGTGTGGAGGGAGGTGTGCTACTGGCATCTAGTGGGTAGAAGCTGGTGATGCTGATTAATGTCCTACAGTGTGAGGTCAAAAATCTTGCTACAACCTGTCTTCTCTCATTCCCAAGGGCAGTGTGGGCTGCTGGGTAGGAACATGGACTTTGAAGCAGATCCACCTTATCCAAACCTGCATCTGCCACTAAATTAGTGACATGATCATCTGCAAGCTACTTTGTACTTCTGGAGCCTGTTTCTTTATCTTCGAAATAGACTCAGAAAAAGACAAGGAGATAAAATATATAAGGTACCTGCACAGTTCTCACTAAACAGAGGACATCATTATTGCTGCAACTGTTGTTATTGTAATACCCAAATCCATGTCTCCAAGTCCTGTTATTTATTTTTTATTTTTTTTACTTGGAGTCTCACTCTGTTACCCAGGCTGGAATGCAGTGGCACCCTCACAGCCAGCCCAGCATCAACCTGATGGGCTCAGGTGATCCTTTTGCCTCAGCCTTCCAAGTAGCCGGAACTATAGGTATGCACTACCACACTCAGCTAATCTTTTTATTTTTATTGTAGAGATGAGATCTCGCCAAGTTGCCCAGGCTGTTCTTGAATAGCGGGCTCAGGCAATTTGCTCACCTTGGCCTCCCAAACTGAGTCCTGTTATTTAATGGTAAACTTCCTTCCTATGAATTTTCTCCCCATGGCTTGTGGTCCTCAGACCAGAGATGCCATATAAGGGCACAAGTCCAGGACCTCTGCCTCCAGAGCTTTGGAAGGCATCATTCATTCATAGCAAGAATATTTTCTATACCACCCAGAGTCAGTCTCAGAATCCTCTTCCGTATAGTATTTTAGACAACAACTACCAAGTAGGGAGCTTTAGCACATGAACCGAAATCTGGTTGCCAGCCTTAGTCTATATGCCGTCTCTTACTGGAAGTTATCTTTTGCTAGAATAGTGAGTTCCCTGTCACTGGATGTGCTTGAGTAAGCTGACATGAGAGAGATTTCAGGGAGAGGATCCAAAAATCGGGTGCATGTTTGGATAATCGTCTTTGACAGCACGAGACCTGCACACCAGATTGGCAGCCCATACGCTCAAAGCACAAAGACCAAGGAAAATGATGTGGGTGGGTACTTTAGTCCAGGTAGTATGAAGTCTCTGATAACTGCAAAGCGTGTAATGAAAGCTGATGGCTTGCCCATGCCACAGTCGGATCCCAGTGAGTGGTTCTCCTCAATGGCTCTTCTCCAATGACTTAGAGATCCAGGTTCATTCTGTCTTGTGCCACTATACTCCAATGTGTAGCCTCCATGTCCTCCCAGAAGAAGAAAAGGGAAAGATCTGTGCATAGGGCATCTTCTCTGCCAGGTCTGGAAGTGGGTGGGCATCACTTCTGCCCACATTCTGTTGGCCAGAACAGAGTCACGCGGCTCTATCTGACTGCAGGAAAGCTAGGAAATGTCTGACTCTGATGCCCAGAAAGAGAAGACGAATAGGCATTGGTGACCCTAGACAGGACATTCGGTGGAGTCATTAAACAAAGAACGAAAACCAGAGATGAGTCATGGTAGTGAGGGGCAACTCCAAATGCTCATCCATGAGCCCAGCCTTGGGTTCGGCACATTTCACATCATGCTTTAACAGGTAGTAACAGACACTGTCTGTTGCCTCCCCAAAGCCACCCCCCTTTTTTTCTTAATAACACCCATGTATTTTGAGGAAGCTGGGCCCTTCACTAGCCCCAGGGAGATCAACCTTGATCTGTTTCATCAAATAAGGGAGATTCCAATTTCCATGCCAGTGACTGGTCAATTGGCATTGTTCTGGCTGGCAAAACAAGAGCAATCCTTAGATTGGGCTTCTGGAAAAGATTTTTTTTTCCTGCTGATAAAAGGAAAGAGAAGATAATAAACTGACTCCTTCTGCTGTTGCATCACCTGCATGTGATGCCTGTTGTTGGGGAAGCCAACAGGGACCATTCAGGAGCCAGGCAAAGAGGATAAGTCAGATGCTAAGAATGGCCGAGCATGGGCTGATGGCTCACACTTGTAATTCCAGCACTTTGGGAGGCTGAAGCAAGAGCATTACTTGGGTCTAGGAGTTTGAGGTATGATTGTGCCACTATACTCCGGTTTGGGTAACAGCAAAAGCCCCTCTCAAAAAAAAAAAAGAAAAAAAATCAAGAATGGTCAAGCAGAGAGAATCTGACTCTTTGGTGTTATCAATGAGCCAATGAATTACTGAACTCTGAACCTGTTCTCCTTCTAGCATTATTGTTTTGTGAAATAATAACTTTCCTTTAGAGTTTACTCTATTTTGTCATGGGCCTTGCTACTTGCAGCCCAAAGCATCCTGACTGATAGATATATACTAGACACTCGAGATATGTATACTTCTTTCTTATTTTTTTTATTTTAAAGATGTGGGGTACCATTCAGGGTTAGGTATACAAAGGTTCATTATGCAGGTACTTGTTGATGAGGTGTGCCCCACCTCTCCTGGAAGATTCCCACTACTGCCAATCCCACCACCGCCCCCGCCCCCCCGGCAGTTTCCTACTACTGCCAATCGTTTTCTTATAGTATTACAATAATTGTTCAAGGTCCGCTTATAAGTGAGAACATGTGGTACTCAGTTCTTTGTTTCTGTGATAGGTCACTCAGTATTATGGATTCTAAGTCTATCCCGGTTGCTGTGAAGTTCATAATTTTGTCCTTTTTATGGTTGCATAATAGTCCATTATGTATATGTACCACTTTTTTCTTTTTAATCCAGTCCTCCTTTGATGGGCAGGACAGTTGGTTCCATGTTTTTGCTATTGTGAACAATGCTGCAATAAACATGCGTGTGCAGGTGTCTTTTTCATAGAGTGATTTGGGTTCCTCTGGATATATTCCCACCAGGGGGATTGCAGGGGTATATGGACGGTTGATTTTTAGATCTTTTGGGACTCACCAAATTGTTTTCCACAGAGGTTGTATTAGTTTACACTCCTACCAACAGAGTAGAAGTGTTCCCCTTTTCCTCACATCCTCTCTAGCACCTGTTGTTTTAAGTTATTGATGATGGTGAGATGTATATACCTCAAACTGGCATCAGTGTAAAACCGGGATTCGTATTGAGCACCCTTTGGCAGAGCAGGAAACCAAAATCTCCCCAAACTCTCAGCCCTTGCCCTCACAAATCTCACGTTTAAAGAATCTAGTACCTGCTTTTGTGAATATATTAGGTGCTGGAAATGCTGCATCTGTGTCTTGAGGTTGTTGTAAATATTAAATGAGTTGATAGCCTAAACACTTAGAACAGTCCCTGGAATTCTATAAGTGTTAAATATGCAGTTATATCGTTAGGATTCATAGTAGCAGAACTCTTGATTTTTATAGACTAGTTAAACTTTATTGGTTGCTGAGTGCCTTCCGAGTGGCAGATGGGCTTATGAGTATACTGAACTTTTAATCTCCATTAGTAACTTAAGGAAGAAGAAGAGTACCCCAGCGTCAGAACTGAAACCACAGACTAGTCTCATCAACCTCCAAAATCTTGACTTTCCTAGGAGGGTGATTCTGAATCAGAGCATAGAGGTTCTGGAATCCGACTGAGTTGCCAGCCTTAGCTCTGGCATTTATTATCCATGTGCCCTTGGGAATTGTATTAGCTAGGTTTCAGTTACAGATGTGGAACTGATAGGAAATATGCCATATATATGCATATCTTGCCTAAATATCATATGTAGGATCAAATATCACATATTATATTACATACATTATGTATATGTGACCGTATATGATATGTGTGTTGATGGGGATTTGTTGCAGGACTTTCACCTGATCCAATTGTGGGGGATGGCTGAGAACTCTCTGTAAGGCTGTTGTCCTCACGCCTGGTGCTGGAGTGGGAGGTCACAAGGCAGGCGGTCAGGAAGGATGATGAATGGTCAAAGATAGGGGCTGATCAAGGGCAGCCAGGACCCCACCAGCATGAGCTGGAACCCATGAGAACAGACTGCAATCCCTGTCAGTGGGTCTCTGTGGTCTCTGATCTTGTTGGTGTGGATGTCCAGTGAGAATCAAAGCCTTCTTCCCAGAGCTGAACACACACACCTGGCCCAGGAGTGAGAGAGGCTGGGAAGGACAGAGCACTTGTAGGCCTGACTGTTGTCGTATACCAGGAAAGTGAGTCAGTCAACCAGATACAACACCACCACTGTTTTCCTTTCCCCCCCACCCCCCAAATCTCTCAGGCTGTCTTTTTTGGTCCTCCTAACTGAAACTATATAGGGAGAAAATTCTGAGAAATGTAGTTCAGCCTAGCCAAGTTGATACAATCCAAAGCTACCACAGTTACGTGTTGAAATTTCTATAAATTTCCAGGTCTTCTCCTTTAGATAAGCAGGAATAACAATAGTATCTACCTCATAAGACTGTTCTGAGAATTACTTAAAATAACGCATGGAAAAATACTCAGCATAGTACCAGGCATATAGTAAGTGCTCAGTAAAGCTATCTATCACTATCATTACTGTAGTTATTATTATTGGTTTAAATATCCTTTGCTGACGTTGAAAAGAAAATCAGGTATAGAAGTTAGATATTTTGTTTCCTGAGGGAAAAAGGCACGAATTTTCTTATGTATCTCAATATAGGCCAGCCACTGTTCTAGGTGATGTATATTTTTTGCAGTCTTTTATAGTAGGTGTGATTATACCCATTTTAGATAAGGCAGTTGAAGAAACTAAGAAACAGAAAAAACTAAGTAACAGGACCCAAGATCACACAGCTAGTAAGTGGCATATATATGTATTCCATATACATATTCCCAAGAAAAAACCATAAGGGAAAGTAGCATTTAAACCACAGTTTGAAGGATAAGCAGACATTGGCCAGGCATGATGACTCAAGCCTGTAATCCCAGCACTTTGGGAGGTCAAGGTGAGGGGATTGCCTGAGCCCACGGGTTCGAGAACAGCCTGGGCAACTTGGCAAGACCTCATCTCTACAATAAATCAAATAATTAGTTTGGCATGGTAGCGCGCCTGTAGTTCCTGCTACTTGGAAGGTTGAGGCAGAAGGATTGCCTGAGCCCAGTAGGTTGACGCTGGGGTAGCCATGAGCATGCCACTGTACTCCAGCCTGGGCAATGGAGTGAGACTCCAACGCAAAATTAAAAAATAAAGAGAGAGCCTGAACCTTGGAGGAGAGAGGAGACTGCAGTGGCAGGAATGTGACAAAGAAAGGGAGGGTGGAAGGGCCAGTAGGGCTGTTCCTATTTCATTCTATGTGAATGGGAAGAGCCAGAATGGCAGGAACCGTGTATGTCCTGTTAATCCAGCACTCCTAGCACCTAGGATACATCCTGCTGGTGCATGGTAGGGACTCAGTAAGTATATGCTGACTAAAGAAGGGGATGGGATTATAAAATCTCATGCATGCTTTTAAATCTCTCTAGTTACTGTAAAGTATGTATCCTATCTCTCCTTGGTTCCTTCTAGTAATATGAAACTCGTCTACTTATTTTCTTTTGGGAGCTCTTTAAATACTTGAATATGGCAGCCATATCTCTCTAGGTTTTCAATTCCCTAGGCCAACAGCCTCAGTTACCCTGAGGAACCCTCGTCGATGTTTTCCAAGAGAATCTCTGCAGGCTTGCACTATCTGACTTCAAAATATACTACAAAACTATAGTAACCAAAGCAGCATGGTACTGGTATTAAAAACAGACATCTAGAACAATGGAACAAAATTAAGACCCTAGAAATAAAGACACACATTTACAGACAACTGGTTTTCAACAAAGATGCCACGATCACACAGTGGGAAAAGGACAGCCTCTTTAATAAATGGTACTGGGAAATAATGGGCATCCATATGCAGAAGAATAAATGAATGTCAGTGCATCCATTAATTACACTGTAAATACTTGAATATGGCAGCCATATCTCTCTAGGTTTTAAACATTTACTTCATGTAATGCTATGAGATCAGGCATTGGTACATATATGAGGGGGAACTAAAAACAAAATAGAATTATTTTTTGGAGGGCGGGCCTCTTATAGTACAGGCTTCCCCTGCTAGTTAAGTGTTCTTGGAACCCATCAGCATCAGTGTACAAGCTAGCATTGTTGTGAGAGGCTGAAATTGGCTTCAGTGAATTTTTTTTGGAGAGCCAACACATTTGCCCGTTTCATAATGGGTGATTTACAAGCACTCCTTCCCACGTCACACTGAGTGTTCAGCAGTTTTTTACCAAAAACAGCATGACCCCCATGCTCCACCCTCCCTATTCACCCGATCTCACCCCAGTGACTTTTTTGTTTGTTTAAGGACTTTTGGAAAAAAGTCCTTAAAAGGAAACATTTTGTTGATACGGATGAGGCAAAACAAAAAACAGCAGGAACACTAAAATACATCAAAATTGATGAGTTCAAAAATTGTTTTGAGTAGTGGAAAAGGAGTCTTGATAGATGTATTGCATCAAACAGAGAACGCTTTGCAGGTAACTGAAGTTTAAGTATATAAGAATAAATACACAATTTTTTTCTAAATTCTGAGTTTTTTGGATCCCCCTCATATATTAACCTAAGCTTGGTTCCCATGCTACAGAATCTGACCCTTTGTTAAAATATTTAGTCACCTAAGTATATTCATTATGAATATCAACTAGCGGCCTGCAATACCAACAGAGGTTATCACCCAATCATTCAAATCAGCAAAGAGGACTGCCTAGAGATTAAAATGAAGGGGATATATTGGCATAGGAAATACAAACTGAAGACTGGACAGTGTTTTGACAAAATCTGGGTGCTTTTCCAATTGTTTACCATCTAGAGAATGAAAGAGTATAAATCGAGGAGCTACTAATGAAAATATTTTGGAAAAGAGATCAGTGAACTGAAAATACCAAACTTAGAAGCATGAAAAGTTCATATAGATGAGACAGGAGAACACTCCCAGAGAACTGAACTTGGAGCATTCATCACCCTGCACACATTCCCGAGGAGGCAGGAGGGGACTTAACTCAGCAGGGATGTGAACAGAATGGAAGATAAGCTGGCAGGAAGGAAATGGAAGGCATCTCTGTTCAATGACCGTCTCTTTTCTCTCTGCAGGGGAAGGAGAGGTTGATTAGACTTCCTACCCATTAGAATAAAAAAAAAATTTTTTTGTTGTTTTGTTTTTTGAGTTGGAGTCTCACTCTGTCGCCCAGACTGGAGTGCAGTGGCCGCTCCCGGACACCGCAGCCTCGACCTGCTGGGCTCCGGCGATCCTTCCGCCTCAGCCTTCAAAGTAGCTGGAACTACAGG
>NW_007246503.1:298210-302491 GCF_000164805.1 Carlito syrichta
AAAAAAAAAAAAAAAAAAAGAACTAGTAGCTTTACCTCTAATCTTCCCATGAGTGTCTGGATTAGAAAAATACGTCTTTGTCACAATGGAACAAATCTCTAAATTTCAGAGACAAAATGAGCTAAAGAGTTATTGATGATTAGAGACAAGGATGGTCCTTCCTATCTCCATCCTCTATCTTACTAGTCCTGATTCTACAAATGACCCTCCTCAGAAAACAATAGGCCCAAATACAGCACTTTGGCATGCTTAATGCTTTAAACACAGGAGATCGAAAGGTCTCAGAAATAAGCCTCAAAACCAAGGTATCTCCCTGACCTCCTGAAGAGCAGGCAGGGGCTCTTTCTAAAGTTCCCTTCACTAACTAGGAGTCGTTTCTTCCAAAAGGAATGCAATTGTCTTGAACTTCCTTTTTAGGACTCTTTAGGAACCAGGAAAGAGGAATCACTTGAGAGGAGATTACAAGTCACTATCACATCCAGATAAGCGATCTCTATTCTGAAAGTTGCTCCAAAACAACTTTTTTTCTTTTAACCTGAGAGACTTTGTCTACATAACAAGACAAACTTTGTTCACACTGCAGTTCCACCCCTCACTTTCTCATAACTTGTCACCAACTACCCTAGAGCCCAGAGATACTTTGTCTCAGGCTATTGTTTGCTCTTCGGGCTCATTCATTTCACCTAAAAATAATTTACTCTTTCTCTCCTATGAAGAGGATATTTAAACTTCACCTAGCTGGCCCTTCTTTGAGTCTCATGTATTGTGTGGGTCCCATGCACATGCACATTAATACACTTGCCTATCTTTTCTCTTGTTGGTCTATTTGCTGTCAGTTTATTTCAGTAGATTCAATTGAACCTTCAGAGGAAAAGTTTAAGCTTCCCTGTATTCTATTCCCTGGTTTTTCTTTTTTAACATTAAACAAAGTAAAACGGGGAAGATGAAGCAAGATTCTGGTATAAAAAAGAGAGTCTCAGTCCATGAAAAAGCATCCTTTTTCCTTGAGGACTCTTAACTGTTGGACAAGATTAAGGTTTAATGTTAAGACAACGAACCTTTTTTCGGAGATCGCTTGAAAGATGGGTGTAGACTGGTAAGGCATGATGGCTCATGCCTGAAATCCCAGCACTTTGGCATGCCAGAAACAGGAGTATCACTTGAGCCTAGGAGTTCAAGATCAGCTTGGGCAACAAAGCAAGATAGAAAGAAAGACAGAAGGAGGGGGAGGAGGGAGGGAGGGAAAGAAAGAGAAAAAGAGAAGGAAGAAAAGAAAGAAAGAGAGAGAGAAGGAAAGAAAGAGAAAGAAGGAAGGAAGGAAGGAAAAAAGAAAAAGGAGAGGTGGAAGGAAGGAAGGAAAGAAAGAGAAAGAAATATTGGTGTAAACCTTGAAGACTTTCCACATCCATTCAAAGTAAACAAGACTAGTCCTAGCAGATTCCTCAGTTCTTGAAGTAGGGAGATGGGGACTCATCTGTCTCTCCAGTATCTGCCACCCAACTCACTAATTCCCTCAACTCCCCCCATACCTTCCTCCACCTGAACGCAAATCTATCCTTGCTAAGAGGTATCTAGTCCCCATCCCTGAGTCCTTGGGAATGTGAAAGAGAAGGTTGAATAGATTTCACATACCCTCCCTTCTCCTGTCCTCCTGCCTTGGACACAAACAGCCCTTTCAGGCCCAGAGAAAGAGCTTCCACCCAGTGTCTACCAGCCACCGTCACCTTATTCCAAGCCTCTAACCAGAAAGAGTCTGGCCAGGAAATCAAACGTTCCAGCCTGGGATGAGGGGAAGGGGTGAAAAAGTGGGAGATTTGCATTTCTCTGATGATGAGTGAGGTTGAGCACTTTTTCATGTGTCTGTGGGCTGCCCATATATCTTCTCTTGAGAAGTGTCTATTCATGTCTTTTGCCCACTTTTTAAGGGGGCTATTTTTTTTTTCTTTCGGCGCATTTGAGTTCCTTGTAGATCCTAGATGTTAGGCCTTTGCCAGATATACAGTTGGCAAATATTTTTTCCCATTCTGTGGACTGTCTCCTTGCTCCCTTGATGGTATCTTTTGCTTTGCAGAAATTCATTAATTTGATGAGGTCCCACTTGTCTATCTTATTTCTTAAGGTATTGGCCTTTAGGTTTCTGAACAGGAATTGGTTCCCAGTTCCAATTTCCATAAGGGTGTCTCCTGTGCTAAGATTCTTACAGCTTGAGGTTTTACGTTTAGGTCTTTAGAGTTAATTTTTGTGTGGTGATAGGTAGGGGTCCTGTTTCAATCTTCTGCGTGTGGTCAGCCAGTTTTCCCAGCACCATTTACTGAATAGGTTCTCCTCCCCCCCACCCCCCACCCGTGGTTGCTGTTGGAGGCTTTGTCAAAAATGAGTTGATTGAGGAATTGAGGCTTTGCTTCTGGAATCTCTGTCCTGTGCCATTGTTCTATGTGCCTGCTCTTTTCTCACTCATAAGGTGACCTTGAACAATTATAATGCTATAAGAAAGCGATTGGCAGTAGTGGAAAACTGTCGGGGGTGGGGGTGGGATTGGCAGTTGAGGGTAACTGCTAGGGGAGGGAGGGGCATACCTCATCAACAAGGGTACCTGCATGATCGGTGTTTACATACCTAACAATTGTACCCCACATCTTTATGATACATTTTAAAAAAATAAAAATGATCTACAATCTAAAAGAAAAAAAGAAACAAAGAAAGAAAGAAAAAGGCGGGAGAGGGCAGGAAGGAAGGGGCTCAGAGGGGAAGGAAGGGGCCCGTCGTGGCGCTCCCAGTGGGCTGTTAAAGCAGCTGAAATCGAGGCCCACGACACCGGGCGCGAGCTAGGGAGGCCCTCCCTCCGGTTTTCCCGCCTCGCGTTGGGCCGCGCTCGTGCTGGCCAAGGGCGGGAGGAGGTGCGCGCAGGAAGGATGCGGGGCGGGATGCGGGGCGGGCGACCTCCGGCCCTTTGCTCTCGGCAGGCAGCCCGTGGATCCCGAGGCCAGAGGAGCGACAGCCGCGCCTGCGCAGCCCTCCCGGGGACTGATTTGCCCCAAGCCTCCAGCACTCTCCACGCCTCTTCCCTCCACCGAGGGCGCACCGCTAGGACCTGGAAATGACGTCTGTGGGGTCATCGCCCTAGGCCGGGGTGGGGGGGAGGAGTGTGAAAAAGAGCTGAGAGTTTTTAAACCTCAGAAGGTCCGATCTGAAAGGGCCTTTAGAGGACTCTCTAGGAGACACCGAGGCCCAGGGGACAAGGACTTTCCCTAAAGACACACAGTAAAGCGATATGGAATCAAATGTGACTCTCTCTCTATTAATCCTACAGCCTGCGGCGAGTTGGTTAACCAAGAAAAAGCCATGGCAATTTGTTTTCAAGGAAAGGGGAGGGAGTCATCAGCTTTGAAAAGAGGCCATATGTAATTAACTTTCCAAACAAGGGGGTGGGGGGCGGGGGAGATGACGGAGAGACAAAGCACTCGAGGCTCAGCTCGCCAAGATTTAATTTTGGTTATTTCGAATGGGCTCAGATCGCCTTGCCTAACACTCAGGGTGTTAATTCGGCTGGGGAGGAGGTTGGGGGAAGTTCCAGGAGAGAGTTAAACTCCCTCCAAGCCGCACTGCGCGCGCTTGCACCGCTCCACAGAGATCCTCTTTCTTCGGTTAAAAATAAATAAATAAATAAAGGAAAAAGAAAACACACACGCACCCCCCCCCCCAAAAAAAAAAAAAACCCAAAAAAACACACACGCACAGTTAACCACCTGTCAGGGCTGAGGACACAATGAGCCTCCTCGCAAAAGAGCTTTTCATGCATGCGTAATATATTTGTTCAGCCATTCACTTAATGAAGCTGATAAATGTGGTGCAAGACAATAGTCAAGTTAATCTATTTAGTAAAATGTTTTGAGACTTTCAGGCTGCGTTAAGGAGGGGAGCGTTCGGCGACATTTTCATTTAAATGCGCTCACCTCTCGGACGCTGCACAGGGGGGTTCGGGCAATCTATGTGAATATAATTTCTTATAAATGTGTCTTTAATGGGTTTAATTCGCCCTGGCCAGCTGTTTTGGGGGCTATTTTGTAAGAGCAAAACAAACGTTTCAGGCTTGGAAAGCTAGTTAAAATTAGTTTCGGTCAGCGAGGCCAAGCTATATTTCCTGCAAACCATCTGCTTGATTGGCACAATAGAAGGATTTTGAAGGAAAAAGAGGGGAGTGAGCGTGAAAGGGATGGGGGGCGAGGGGGAAGACGCCAGAAAGGGCTGGAGCCGCGGTAGCTCCTAGCGGCCTGTTCTGAA
>NW_007246503.1:302762-303503 GCF_000164805.1 Carlito syrichta
CCGAGGCGCTCTCGCCCTCGCGTCCTCTTTTCTCTTGAAAGAGAAACAGACAGAAAGCGCAGCCTTGGGATAAAGAACGCGAGTGATTTCTCCGAAATAAACTTGAAGATAACGACATTACAGTGAGTGGCAGGACGCACAAAACCCCGCGGGTTCGGGTCAAATGGCATTAGTCACAGGTCTTAGCCGCGGTCGCCGCGCCGCGCGGCCTCGCCGGCTCTCGCGGAGTCTGAAAAGACGCGTTCAAGGAGGTCACTTAAAGTAAGATCCTTTCGTCCGATTGCTTGCGTCCTTGGGATTTATTTCGCCTTTTTACGGGCGGCCAGCCCTGTCTCCTCCCTCCCTGCTCCACTCAGGCGCTTTAGGAATTCTCTACGAGGCTGTGGAGGACGACCCCAGGAAGCGGGGTCCACGTGGAGCGCAGCGAGGGGCTGACCCACCTCCCAAAAAAGTGTCAGGGCCGCCTTTGAAAGGCAGAGACGTTGGCCCCAGTTAGTCTGGGGACTGGGAGTGGGGCACGGAGCCTGCGGACTGGCCGGACGACGGTAAAAAAAAATAATAATAATAAAATAAATAAAATAAAATAAAAACGACACCCGGGAAAATGTCCCAACAGGGAGGAGGCGCTGGGGAGGCCTCAGGTGGGTTCCAGTTTTTTTGTTTTGGGTTTTTGGTTTTTGGTTTTTTTGAGTTGGAGTCCCACTCTGTCGCCCAGACTGGAGTGCAGTGGCCACTCCCGGC
>NW_007246503.1:303730-304517 GCF_000164805.1 Carlito syrichta
CACCTCAGCCTCTCAAAGCGCGGGATTACAGGCTGAGCCACCGAGCCCGGCTGGGTTCCAATTCTTACCACCCTCCCTCCTCCCCCCCAAAAAACATCCAAAATCCAAGTCGATTTTGGAAAATATAGTCTCTATTCCGAGTATGGGGAGACAGGGCAAGCGCTTCACAGGTGGGGAACCAAACACCTGTAGATGTCGGGGTCCTTCCAGGCATGGCAACTGGGTCAAAGCCTTCAGACTGGGAAGAAAAGGCGGTGGGGAGGATGAGGGAGTAAGAGGTAGGGAGGGAGGGAGAAGAAGACAGGGGAAGGGAGGTGAGGAGAGTGGAGAAGCGAGAAAGGTGGTAGAAGAGAGACAGAGATGAGAGAGAGAGAGAGAGAGAGAGAGAGAGAGAGAGAGAGAGAGAGAGAGAGAGAGAGAGAGACGAGAGACCGACCCAACGCAGGAGAGTAGGGCAGGAGCGGGAAGCGGGAAACCAGAGCCCGTCCTGTTGCAATGGAAAACTGCCTCCTGACCAGGTGAAGTGCAAGGCGTTCCAGTAATCTATACTCTTCTCCCCTATTTTATTGCAAAATTTAAAAAAAGGAGCTTCTGGCGTTCTTCGATAGCTCCCCACCCTCGGTGTCCCAGGACCTCCAATGAACTCCAGCGCGCGTTTCCCGTCTGTAAATAGCCGCTTATTTAAAAGTTGTCCCTGGGCAGCGAGACCTCATCTCTACAATAAATCAAAAAATCAGCAGGGCGTGGTAGCTCATGCCTGTAATTCCAGCTACTTGGAAGGCTGAGG
>NW_007246503.1:304537-306521 GCF_000164805.1 Carlito syrichta
CCAACTCAAAAAAAAAAAAAAAGTTGTCCCTGGCCCGGATGGGTCTCCCTCCCGCTCCCTGCCTGCGCCCAGGACCCCTCGACCCGCCGCCTTGGACTCAGAAACTCCGCACTTACATCCTCTTCAAGCATGACTTCCCCTCCGGAGCCCGGCACTAAATAACTTTTTAATGTGAACCAAGGGAGAGTTTTAGCGGGCTGCGTTTCTGGTTTAATGTGATATAAATCGCAGATGCACTTTTATTGAATGGTTAAAGCAGCGACATGGAGATCATCAACACAAAACGCCCTGAACAAAACCATCGAGAGAAATAAAGCTGGTTAATAAGATTTTTGAGAAAGCTTTGTGTTAAAAAGCAAAAAGAAAAACCAGCTGAAGGTGACAGTTAGTTCATGGTTAATAGGATCAGGGCGGCCTGGCGGGGCTGCACACTTCTCTTTGGGGAGGTTCAGCCTCACTAAAGAAATGAATGGGACATTTAACACATCTGTTATCTCGCGGAACAGAGAAGGCTGAGGCTCCCTGCCACCCTGGCCCCAACCCACAGGAAAGCCAAGGGACTGTCCCCGGGAAGAGTCTCCTCCAAAGCCCAGCACTAAGAAGAGGCTTCCCTGGTGCAGCCCGGCGTTGTGGAACCCGCGTCCTACCCTCCGGTTTTCGGCGTGTGTATGCTGCAGTTAATTAAGAAACTGCAACAGCCGGGGCCAAGTTAAGCCTCGACCGCTGGACCTCCGCCGCTGTGGCTTAAAATACCCCCGGCTGTGAGTTTCTGCTTAAACTGCCGAGAGCTCCTTGAGGTTGGAAAGGGGCCAGGGTGGCCCTCACAGCCCCTGGGCACCCTTGCCCAGGGTGGATTCCCACGCCGGGCAAGGCCTCTGCGAGTCCAGCGGGACTCTCCTCCGTGCTCCCGCAAGTCGAGCCCCGGAGCGCCCCTGGCAGAGCCCCCTGGAGAAAACTGTTTTCCAAGTTGCTGAGAGTTCGCAAAAGACTCTTCACTCTTCAGGTATCCATCAACTCTCAGACTTAGCCAGACTCCTTGAATAAACCAACCCAAATCGAGACCGCCCCCACCCACCCACGCGGAAACTCATTCGACAGCCCCAAAGCACCCGTGTCTAACTCCCTGGGTTATTAGAATAGGACTTCTGACACTGACTTAACCCACCCCTCACATCGGCTTTCCACTGCAGCCCGAGAGGGAGAACATTTTCACGTCCATCAGCTTGAAACTTTCCATTGCCCCACCCACCAAGGGAGGGGAGGGTTATTTTACTGATAGCCCGGAGATGTATTTCCATGAATATTTATTGATTTATTTTGCCGGCTCGGCAGGGGAGCTGCCAATAAATTTAGTGCGTTCTCTAAATAATTCCTTTTCTTTCAGGCAAGATGTCATCTGAAAGCTTCTAAATAGCCATTTAGTTAGCCCGGGTGTTGCTTCAGAACAACAACAACAACACCACAACAAAAAAACCGTGGGCGAGAGCTTTGGGGACGCACTGTACGACCAAGAGGCGGTCGCGATGCAGAACTGATGCGCGCGGGCCTTTGTTGCCGGGCATTGTGCCGGCAGTGCTCACGAAGACTAATCCAATCATAAATTGCACCTCTGCGCCAATCAGAGCGCCCAGAGCCTCCGGCGAATGAAACTCCGGTGGAGAACTTTGTTGAACTTCATTGTCAGAGCTGTCACTTTTCAAAGCGCTTTAGCGGGCGGGCCGCTATAAAACCATCACCTCGACGGGAGGACCACGGAGGACTCGCCAGCGCCCAAGGGGGATCGTTGCTTGGGAACATCAGCTGAGCCCCAGAGAGAGGGCACCGCGGGGGCGGGAGGGGCGGGAAGCCAGGCGGCTACCCTCCGGCCACTGGAAGCGGGGTGACTGCGCCCGCCCCGCGCCTACCATGATGTTCCCGGGTCTCCTCGCGCCCCCCGCCGGGTACCCTAGCCTCCTGCGGCCCACGCCCACCTTGACGCTGCCCA
>NW_007246503.1:306541-331701 GCF_000164805.1 Carlito syrichta
CCTCACCGACTCGGGGGCGTCGGACCTGGGCTCCCCGGGCCCCGGCAGCCGGCGGGGCGGCTCTCCGCCGACTGCCGTCTCCCCGGCCGGCGAGCCCACGTTTCTGAAGTTTGGGGTGAACGCCATCCTCTCCTCGGGGCCCAGAACAGGTAAGTGAGTGCAAGACGCAGAGGGCCCGGTCCGGTGCCAGGCACGCGCGCGGAGTCCTTCTGGCCCCGGTTTCCTTTAGAGAGCGGATGCCCGCGCACTAGCTCCGAGACCCACGTCGGGCAACGTGAGACCTAAGTCCAGCCGATTCCGGGAAGAAGAGCCTCCAAGGCTCTCCCCACCCTTAGAGAGAGCTTGAGCTCCTGTGATGGGCGACAGTGCGCAGTGGTCGGGCGTGGAAGCGCGGAGCGCACGCCCCTGGACGTCTGCGCTGCTGCGTTTCAGCTTACAGGAGAGAGTTTTAAAAAAAATCCAAGATGATGTATGTCTTTGATTAGCTAATGTTACGGAGCTGCGGTTCCTTGGCCGCTCACCTGTCTCGTTAGTGCCTAGGACGGAGGTCGAGGTAGAGAAGGACTTCGCAGAGAACTCTTTTTTGGGGGGCGAGGGGGGAGGGATTTTCACAGATATGACGATGCTGGGAAGATTTATTTTCCCCTGCCAATATATTAAGAAAGATTTTGAAAACAGTCAAAGGGTGAATTACATCATGTACTCAACGCGCTGTGCAATAATGAAGTACATAATCAAATTCCCTTTCCTCCCCCCTCCCAGAAACATCCCCCGCCTTGCTCCAGAGCGTCCCTCCCAAGACCTTCGCCTTTCCCTACTTTGAAGGCTCCTTCCAGCCTTTCATCAGATCTTATTTTCCAGGTAGGTCTGGAGTCCCTTCCCTGCGCGCAGCTGAGCGGCGCCCCGCGCCGGGGCCCGTCGCTCCCTGCCCCGAAGCCATATTTCTCCGTCCACCCCTCGGGGTTACGCTCTGGTTCAGAGGTTGCGAGGCGTACAACATTCACGAATCCGTCGCGCCAATTTGATGCCCTATTTAGCACAAGCAGTGACTGCTTGACACTTTGCACCAATTCCCTGCTCTACAAATTAGCAGGAATTGTCATGGTCCCAATTTGAGGCGGTTCCCTCCCCGGCGAGGAGCTGTTGGCATCCCTTCACGCCGCCGTTTTCCCACAGAGTCAGTGCACTTGGCCACGACTCCCCACAAAGGTTTCAGCACCATGACCAATTGGTCAGCTCCTCCGGGCAGCCACACACAGACCGGCCCTCGTCCCTCCACGCCGCCCAGAGACACCTACCAGCCGGGGCTAATTTCCCTTTAAGACTCATTCAGGGCCTCGGGCTTTTCACAAGACCACATGGGGTGCCCTCTTGTGTGGGAGGCGTCGGGTCGCCGAGGGGGAGGAGGACGCGACCCTCCCCCACCCCCCACCTGACGTCCCAACCCCTATTCCTAGCCCCCACCCAGCCCACCGCTCTGTCTTTTAAAATACCATTGAGCTCGGAAAACAGTTCGAGGGAAGCCCTTTAGTGGGTCCCAGGGTAAAGGAGAAACGTCTTCCACAGCCGCTGCAAGGCTCTCCTCCTCTAATCTCGCCGGTGGCTCAGCCTGTGGCTCAAAAACTCTGCAGCTGGTCAGCACTCAGAAGGAGGCAGGGGAGGGAGTCCCTATAAAGAGAAGAGAGGCCGGGCACGGTGGGTGGGGGATGGGCAGGACCACGGAAGCACTCCAAAAACCGGGAAACAAGAAATGGATTAAAAAAAAAAAAAAAGAGGGGGAGAGGGAATTCACCACCCCCACCACTATTCACGCTGCTGCTAATAATGAAATTTGCTCCCTTTTCCCCTCATCTCAATGCTGTAACAAAAACAACCCGAGCTTTATAAATAGCTTTTCATGTCCATTTAATGAAAACGATTCGGGGAAGAGGAGCCTCTGCCATCAGTATTCTCCCAATGGTCTTGGCCTGAGTTGTGTTTAGTTTGAAAGTGTAAATCTCTTTTGTTCCAGTAATATATGGCTTTCGCTTCTTGTCCTCAGTCTTTTTCTGTTAGTTCATTACTACACAATTACCATTCACGCTTCATTAGAGTCTCTGTTTCTTTTTGTTTTGTTTTGTTTTCTCCTCTCTCCCTTAAAGCGAAACCCTCCGGCTTTTTATCATGCCAATACCCATTGGGAAGCGGTCAATGTGCTAATTAGCTGCCACTTTTCATGTATTTGGGCCGAATTCTTTTCGTTTTGCGGGGGAGGGGAGTAAAGATTAATATAAAAAAAAGATGAACACTGATTGAATTTTTTAAAAAATCCAAAGCGGATTTTTCTCTCTTTTTCAAAACAGTAAAGCATCTCATTTTCATCTAAAGAACTCAAACGCCACCAAGGTGATAAAAGTTTATGGGAGACCCCCCCCCCCCCGTGGCCTCAGCGGGGTGTTTTATTTTTATTCCTGTGATTTTTGTTGAGGATGCTGTTTCAGCCGATGCGCGCAGGTTTGTTCCTCGGAGACCACAGAACGGAAAAAACGAAACGCGCTATTGTGGGGGCTGTTTTCTGCGTTTCGGTGGTTCTACCTAATCCGGGTTTGCACGGTTGAAAAGGAAAGTTATTTGGGCGGAAAGCGCCTTTCACTGGCGCAGGTTGGTAGGTTCGCGGGCTATTCTCCAGGGCGAGAAGAGGGCGCGTCTTAGAGAGATGAAGGGATCCGAGAGCAAAAGGCCAGGGAGAGCCGCCGCGCGGGGCGGGGGGCGCCCTGGGGTCCCGGGGGCACCCGCCTGCTCACCCCGCCTCCCGCCTGCAGCGTCCTCCAGCGTGGTGCCGATCCCCGGGACCTTCTCCTGGCGGCTGGCCGCGCGCGGCAAGCCTCGGCGGGGCATGCTGCGTCGGGCCGTGTTCTCCGACGTGCAGCGCAAGGCGCTGGAGAAGATGTTCCAGAAGCAGAAGTACATCAGCAAGCCCGACCGCAAGAAGCTGGCGGCCAAGTTGGGCCTGAAGGACTCGCAGGTGAGGCGCTCTCGGCGCGGCCCCGCCCCTGTGCGCCCGCGCCTTGGCACCGCTAAGGTCCCGTTGTACCGACGGGGAGACCGAGGCCCAGGGAGGGTATACTTGCACCGGCCGGCTTCCCGAGGCTCCCCGGGACAGCCGCTGCCTTTCTTTCCAAGCTCTCCCTCCACTCCCGGACACCTCTCCAGGTTCCAGGGGCTCACCCCTGCCGACCGGGACTGAGGGCCAGAGGGCGTGGCCGACCGAGGTGGGGATGGAGCGAGTGACCCGTCTGAACTCATCCCAGGGTGGGGAGCCGGGTGGAAAGACAGAGTCTCCTTCCCGGGCCCCACGCGTTCCTGGGGGACCCGACTCCCTCCCTCCCCCGGGACCCCGCGCGCTAACCTCTGCTTCTCGCGTCCCCTCGCCTGCTGGGACATCCCAGGTGAAAATCTGGTTCCAGAACCGACGCATGAAGTGGCGCAACTCCAAGGAGCGCGAACTCCTGTCCAGCGGGGGCTGCCGGGAGCAGACCCTTCCCACCAAGCTCAATCCGCACCCGGACCTCAGCGACGTGGGCCAGAAGGGCCCCGGCGACGACGACGAGGACGACGAGGGCGCGGGCAGCCCCCGCCACCGCCTGGCCTACCGCGTGTCTCCTGACCCTGCGCACCTGCGGGACCCGCGACTCCCGGGGCCGCTGCCCACCTCGCCCGCGCTCTCCAGCAGCCCCGGGAAACCTTCGGACTTCTCTGACTCCGAGGAGGACGAGGAAGGCGAGGAGGAGGAAGAAATCACCGTGTCCTAGAAGCCGCCCGCACGCCCGGGACGGTGTACAGGCGCTTTGAAATGAAGAGGTGGGATCTGGTCTGCGCATCCTCCTTGTCCCGCTGCCCGCAGTGCCACCGTCGCCTCGTCCAGGACGCCACCGCCCCTTCTGTTGCCCCAAAGACACATTCCACCACCTCCAAACAGCCCTCCCCACATAAGTTAAATCTGAGCCTTGCCATTGGCCTTAACTTTTCCACTGTTCTTTCCTGTGTTGCAAACTGTATTGAACACAGTGAGGGGTTCTCCATCAGCCAGGCCTAGCTGGTCAACCCTTTTGTGACAACACTATATGGGGGAACCTTTGTGTTAGGAGTCAAAACACCAAGCACATGACTAACTCAAGGTCCCTGCTTTCTAGATCCATCCACCTCCCTATTTTGGGTAGCAAGGGCCTCCTATCCAGCCTCTGGCAATCCCTCAATCCCTTCCCCCCACTGACCTTCCCATTACAGTTCTTTTACTTTTTAATTTATTTTTTGGGGGGGGGCAGAATCTCACTCTGTCACCCAGGCTGGAATGCAGTGGCATGATCACAACTACTACAACCTCCACCGGCAGGGCTCAGGAGATCCTTCTGCCTCAGCCTTCCAAGCAGCTGAAACCACAGGCACACAGCCCCGCACTGGCTTATTTTTTGATTTACTGTAGAGATGAGGTCTCGCCATGTTGCCCAGGCTGGTCTCGAATCCCTGGGCTCAGGCAGTTCCCTCGCCTCGGCCTCCCAAGGTGCTGGGATTACAGGCATGAGCCACAGCTTCTGGCCCTCCATTATAGCTCTTTTAGAAAGCTGAAGAATTTATACACAGAGAGGGTTTATACACACACACACTCACACACACACACACACACACACACACACACACATTTTAAGAAAGGAAAAAATTCTATTAAAAGTGTAATACTCAATATGTACTGATAACAAAAGCTGAATACAAGTCACGTTTGACTTCTGCAATTACCAGCGGTGCCCAAAGTGATTACCAACAGCAGCCAGACATTTCTGATTACGGTGAACTAAGAGTAATACATAGACAGCATTGCTTGAAATGTGTATACATTTTTTGGGACCCCTGGTATATATACTTATCCATATCTGTGCCTTCTGGTCTAAGGCACAGTGTGCATACTGAGTCATTTCTGTCATTTTCAGATGCTCTCTGGGGGAAAGAAGTGAGTTCTCTACAGGGGGAAAAGAGGCAGTCTCCATTTCTGCATATGTGTTTTGAAGCTTTTTCTTTTAAATTCTGTCGTCCCTGGTGTATGCACCAAGCACTCAACCTTGTGCCCTTTTATTTTTCTGGGGATTGCCGCTGAGCCTTGACCCTCCTGAGGCATTGGGGCTTGATGTGGACAGAGACCCACAGCCTCTTTGATTTTTCTTTTCTTTTCTTTTTACTGAAACTTTGCTGTCTTTGCACAGCTTTTATGAACTGTACACTATTTTGTACACACGCATTGTATGGATATTTTATACCAAGGTTATTGTGAATGACTATAAAGGACTGGCTAGATTTCCTTCTCTCTCTCTCTCTCTCTCTCCTGCAATGTTTTTTAAACTTTAAAAAGGTAGTTGTTTAATTGCATAACTTATAAAGAAATACTTATTTTGTATTTTTACCATGTACAGATTTTTATATATGTATATATGTATCAAAGGAACAGATGCCAAATAAAAAGTAGAATGGATACAATGGTCAAGTCACGTCATTAATAGCTCATTCAAGCTGAAAGGAATGAACTATTCTGGCTTGGGGCTGGGTTTATAGGAGGTAAGCTGAGCTCAGGAGGGTCAGCCAATTGTCCAAAGCCACCCAGCTTGTAAGGAGAGTCCCGCACTGGAATGAGAATCCATCTCAGACTCTCAGTCCAGTGCCTTTTCTGCGTTACTGGACCATAAAATAACCATCTGTGCTCTGTTACTTGGAAAGTAACTTCAAAGTGGTACCAAAAAGTTGAGTCTGTAAGAAAACTTCTTCCCTTCTCTAAGATCTGAAATAACGGGCCAAAAGTTATCAGTGCAAGGCAGTGTAAATGGCCCAGATTTGTCATGGCTTTTTCTTTTCCTCCTTGAAGGCATCTTTTCTGGTCCTCAGGAAAGCTTCAAATCAGTCTTGACTCATTGTCCTTTATGTATGACCTGATTTTATCGTCATCTAAGGCATGACATCTAATGTCATCTAAGGCATGACATGGGAATCCTGATATAGACTCTGGGGTCTTCGCATGAAACAAAATTTTTTTTTTGAGTTAGAGTGTCACTCTGTCGCCCAGACTGGAGTGCAGTGGCCGCTCCTGGCCACCGCAGCCTCGACCTGCTGGGCTGTGGCGATCCTTCCGCCTCAGCCTTCCAAGTAGCTGGAACTGCAGACGTGCGCTACCACGCCTGGCTGATTTTTTGATTTATTGTAGAGATGATGTCTCGCCAAGTTGCCCAGGTGGGTCTCGAACCCGCGGGCGCAGGTAATTCACTCACCTCAGCCTCCCAAGGATTACAGGCTGAGCCACTGAGCCCGGCTTCTTTTAAAAAAAAACCAGAAAATATAGTTTATTTAGAAAGTAAATGAGAGAGAGAGAGAGAGAGAGACAGAGAGAGGAGATTCACCTCCCCAAGGTGGGAGAAGGGGCCAAAGCCAGGAAACATGGCAGTCATAACTCAAAAAGCCATGTTGACACACCAGAGTTTAACAAAGCAATGGTCACAAAGTTTCTTTAAAGACTAGCTTTCAGCAGGAATACTTTGCTTAACCAACAACCTAGGAGTAAAGAACATCAAGCTAGAATCCTGGTAGGGGTTTTTGTTCCCTTTGAGAGACTGTTCTCTGTCCCATCAGTCACACAGAACCGTGTTTCTTTGCAATCCTAACTCAAAAGTCGGGGAAGAAAAGTTGTCAAACTTAAATTTTGGTAGCTTGCACTATATTTTAAATTTGAATATATCCTATTCTAAATTAACCCTCTTTTCAAATAGCATAATACCTCCTCCAGCCCCATGCTAGGGTCCCTGTGGGCTTGTTTCTGATGTTGTGAGCACTTTTCATTATTGTTATATGTGATAATGAGAAGTGAAAAGAAATAATTGTTCTTATTTTCATAATCATCACCACTCAAGAAACCTCCCATATTTCCCCTCCACTGATTGGAAAGCGTTCAGCATGATCAGCACTCAACCCAAGTTAGTGCTTTTTCCTTTCAGACAGGGACCCTCTGCCCTGAATGATTCAGGCTGCTTTCTATCCCTCTGCTGTGGCTTGGACAGCCAGACCTGGGAGCCTGACCAGACATGGCTCACCGTCCCTCCCTGCCAGCTCAAGCACCAAGTTCTTACTTATGGTCAGAACTATTTTTAGGCACGGGTGTGGGTTAGTGTCTGCATTTAGACTCAACGTTCTCTGGAGGCACAACCGTGTTCAATGCAGCATTTTTCAAAATAGCCCAGGGGGGAGGCAACCCGAAGGTCCGTGGATGGATAAACAGGGAAGCAAACTGTGGTATATATATATACTGTAATACCATCAAGCCTTAAAAAAGAAGGAAACCGGCCAGGCACAGTGGCTCAAGCCTGTAATCCTATCACTTTGGAAGGCCGAGGTGAGAGGATTACCTGAGTCCAAGGGTTCAAAACCAACCTGGGCAACTTGGTGAGATCTTGTTTCTACAATAAATCAAAAAATTAGCCAGGCATGGTGGCATACGCCTATAGTTCCAGCTACTTGGAAGGCTGAGGCAGAAGGATCGTCTGAGCCCAACAGGTCAAAGCTGTGGTGGCCCTGAGCATGCTACTGTACTCCAGGCTGGGCTACAGAGTGAGACTCAGATTCAAAAAAAAAAACTTGTCACATGCTACAACATGGATTAACCTGGAGGACCTCTTGCTAAGTGAAATAGGCCAGGCACAAACAGACAAATATTGTATGATTCCATTTATGTGAGGCATCAAGTGTCGTGAAACTCAGAGAAACAGAAGGTAGCAGAAAGTAGGACTGTGGTCTCCATGGAATGGAGGAGATAGAAATAGAAAATTGCTGTTCGGTGAGTCTAGAGTTTCAGTCTTAAAAAATGAGAACTTTCCAGAGATCTGTCACACAGTAACACGAATATAGTTAACACTACTCAACTGTATGCTTAAAAATGATTAGGATAGTATATTTTATGTTATGTGTTTTTTTTACCACAATAATTTTTTAAAATTTAAAATAGTACATTGGAAAAATAACTCACATGGAAGAATTAAAAATCCAAAGCTGGGCACAGTGGTACATACCTACAATCCCAGCTACTTGGGGAGGCTTAGACAGGAGGGTCCCTGAGCTAGGAGTTGAAGGAAAAAAAAAAATCCACCAACAGTCAAAGTTATGGCAAGCAAGTGAAAAATGTGAGATAAGCAATATTATCCTAAGACAATGTAGAATTCAAAGAAGTATTTAAGATATAAAGCGCTTTTTAATATTAATAAATGATAAGAAAATCTAGAAATGGAAAATAACACTCCGGAAACTTTTTAAGTGTATACCACTCATGTTCACAAAGCCTTCCTTCTTGAGAACTACTACAAAGGCTGTGCTTTGGTTCATCACTGTAGAGTCCCTTCTGGTTGGACCTCACAAGGATGGGGACCATGTCTGTTTCTCACACTGCTCCCCTAGTGTCATGCATAATCCCTTACACACATTGGTTGTTTGATATGTGTTGAGTGAACAAATGAATTAAAGAGAAGGACAGATAGTCTAGGTTACACAGGCAGTGTGTCTCTGCACACACCAACCACAGGGACTCATTCTCAGCACTGCTGATTTAGAAAAATAAAAGAAAAAGAAAAGAGGGACAGAAACACTGTAGAGTTATAAGCCTTTCAAAGGAATGAATTGCTTAGGTCAACAGAAAGAGACTTAATTAACAGGTCAGATGTGTTTTTAAAAATCAAACTGGTAACTTTAGACCAAAAGATTGAAATAGTTATATTCATATGCCAAAGAATCACAAATAGTAAAAAGAAAGGAAAATTTCACTGATCACCTATAATGTGATGGGCAGGCATTCTGTTTGCTGCCTTTACTGTGCAGAAAGACTACTTGGGATCTCATTTAAATACCATCACGATTCAGGGCTCTGGGTGTTCGGCATTGTTGAGGCTGTTGATCTATGAACACTCTTTAGCAAAATTTACATGAGTCTCACAGTAACCCTGTTCTAAGGCTGATGTTCTTATCCTCATATTACAGATGCAAAAATTGAGGCTAGGAGTTCAGGTGACAACCCTGTGGTGCCCCCAGCCAGAAGTCAAATTCATCACCATCTCACTCCCCTGACGAAACTGATTAAAAACCCTCTTGACCAAAACTCAACCAATAGGCACTCTCTTGTTGAGCTTTATATTTTTTAATATTCTGCAATCGTGGAAAAAATAAATATCAATTTAAAGACTATTTAAGACCTTCCTATGCTTCCCAATCTCTTCCTTCACCTCTAGACTTCTCTGTGGTCTAAGTCAGTGGTTCTCAGACTTTGGTGTTAAAATTCCTTTACACCCTTAAAAATCATTAAAAGCCTAAATGACTTTTTTTTGTTTGTTTCTGGGGGGGTCTTATCAATATTTCCTCTATAAAAACTAATACTGAGAAAAATTACAAATTTTGAAATTAATTTATCTCAAATGATAAAATCAATAAATATCAGTAGAAATATCACATTTTTTCTGAGTTAGAGTCTCACTCTGTCACTCAGCCTGGAATGTAGTGGCATGATCAGGGCTCACTGCTGCCTAGAATTCCTGGGTTCAAGCAATCCTCCTGCCTTGGCCTCCCAAAGTGCTGGGATTACAGGCATGAGTACTTGGCCTAAAGATCACAGTTGATAAATGACAAGTACATATTGCAAAACAAAAAACTTAGTGAGGTGAATGGTGATGCTTTATGTTTTTGCAAACCACTTTAATGATTGACTTGATGGAAATCAGCTGGATTATTTTATCTACTTCTGTAATCTGTTGTGATATGAAGAAAAGTAAGTTTTACACAGATATACTGTTGGAAAAGGAGGAGTATTTGTATAGTCTTTTTGGTGATTGTGACTGTTCTTTGGTTCAACAGCAAAATTTGATAAGTGGTCATTTTTTAAAGTTTAGTCGCAATTGAAATCTAAAATCCTATCAATAAAATTTTCAACTCTTACATTACAATCCATTTGTCTGTCTTGCACTTTGAAAGGATATTTTACCCATGTATGATACCAAAAGATATCATTTGTAACATTATACACTAATTGGTCATTTGGAAAATATTGGTTTACTGAATCATATAGATATTGTAAATGTTAATCCTTTACATACATCACTAAACATCACATTTGTTAATCATCATACAAGTCTTCAAGTAGCTTGGTGCAGTGGCACAAGCCTGCAATCCCAGCTACTTTGGAGGCTGAGGCAGGAGGATTGCTTTAGCCCAGCCATTTAAGTCCAGTCGGGGCAACCTAGGAAGATCTCATCTCTAAATACATTTTTTAAAAAAAGAGTCTTTTAATAATGAGAGGCTGCTTTTTTCAACTGACAAGCTCACTTCATTCATTTTTTGAGAAAGTGTCTATGAGATATCCAACTCTGAGAAATCATCGTTTGTCTGTCAGTCATTTTTTCAAGTAAAAATGGAGTACTATGAAAAACGTGGCTTGTTCAAACAATTGCATGAGTGTTTTTCTTTGAGATCATCATTTTAGTATGTAGCAGAAATGTATTATGCACATGTCTCCTTTCATTATAAAGGATATTCAAGTGTTACATGTTATATACTCAAAGGTTGAGATTTGGCAACATTAATCATTGTTACTGCCTCATCAAGCACGTTGTTTTTTCAGTTTTATTATTTTAAAGACATGGGTACAATTCAGGGTTAGGTATACAAATGTTCATTATGCAGGTACCCTTGTGGATGAGGTGTGTCCCCCCCTCCCCCCCGATTCCCACTACTGCCAATCTCACTCCCGCCCTACCCTGGCAGTTTCCCACTACTGTCAATCCTTTTCTTATAGTATAATGAAAATTGTTCAAGGTCCAATCAGGCACATTCTTAAGTGAAACTGGCTGTGTTTAGGGGAGAGTGAGAGGTCTTGGAGAATGCAGTGACCACTAGTACAGGTAGGTGGGTGCTATGTCTTGATTTGTTTTAGGTGTGCTAGCAGTTTTATCGACCACCGCTTTGCACAATTGTTCCATGACACAACTGTTCCATGACAAACCATGCCGTTTTCATCCTGTTTAGAAGTAGACAGTGCAGCTGTGAGTTGAGAAAGTAACTCTTCTAGTCTCTTCTTAAAAACTAATCTTTTGGACCGGGCTCGGTGGCTCAACCTGTAATCCCAGCACTTTGGGAGGCCGAGGTGAGAGTATTGCCTGAGCCCGCGGGTTCGAGACCCGCCTGGGCAACTTGGTGAGACCTCATCTCTACAATCAATCAAAAATTAGCCGGGCATGGTAGCACTCGCCTGTAGCTCCAGCTACTTGGAAGGCTGAGGTGAAAGGATTGCCGGAGTCCAGGAGGTTGAGGCTGCGGTGGCCGGGAGCGTGCCACTGCACTCCAGTCTGGGCAACAGAGTGAGACTCCAGTTCAAAAAAAAAACAAACGAGAATTCCAGTTTTGCCAGGCACAGTGGTTCATGCCTGTAATCCCAGCACTTTGGGAGACCGAGGCAAGGATTGCCTGAGCCCGGGGATTCGAGACCAGCCTAGGCAACATGGCAAAACCTCGTCTCTACAATAAACCAAAAAATTAGCTGGGCATGGTGGCGCACGCCTGTGGTTCCAGCTACTTGGAAGGCTGAGGAGAAAGAATGGCCTGAACCCAGCAGGTCAAGGCTGCGGTGACCGTGAATGTGCCACTGCACTCCAGCCTGGGCGCCAGAGTGAGACTCTTACTCCAAAAAAAAACCAAAGCTAGTCTTTTGTTATTCATCCTTAAATATAAGAAAAATACAGTCATCCCTCAGTATCCGTGGGAGATTGGTTCCAGTACCTTCCTCAGACACCAAAATTCTCAGGCGCTCAAGTCCCTGATATAAGATGATGTAGTTTTGCATATAACCTATACATATCCTCCTATATACGTAAATCCCCTCTAGGTTACTTATAAATCCTAATACAATGCAAATGCTATGTAAATAGTTATTGTATTACTTAGGGAATAACGGCAAGAAAAAAGTCTATATATGTTCAGTACAAATGCAATATTTTTGATTCACAGTTGGTTGAATTCATGAATGTGAAACCCACGAATCCAGAGGGTCGGCTGTATAAGACAAATAAGTTTTCTTTCCCTTTAAAATAAAATATAAAATTATAGCATTTTGGGGGGTAAAATCTTGAAGTGTAGAATATTTTCAAAAACTTTAAATAGTCCGAATTATTGCGAAGTGAGACAAAGTATACTGTGTTTCTTCATAGACTAAAAATAAAATTTGGAAATTTCAAATAACAATGTATTGGATAACGGGGTTACTGATGTGATAGCAGGTATAACTGAGGGAGAAAGTAAAGGCACAGTAGAAATACCGGGAAAAAGCTGAGTTAACCTCCAAAAATGCGCATCATTCGTTAGACAATTCTAAGAAACACAAGTTGCAAGCACACATTCCACTGGCAGCCAGCAGGGGGAGACATCACCACACCTGTAGCCTCTGGAACACTGCGGTCAGGGATGGGATGAAACCATCAGGCCAAGTTCCTGCCACCCCACCTATGATCCCTTCTTGGCCCACGTTGGGCCTGTCCTTCTCATCAGCATGAAACATGATTGACTCTATCCCTCCCCCCACCCTGCCCCCCAAAAGTTCTTTCCTCTTCTGTTCCCCGTGTAGCCCTTGCCCTGTGTCGCTCAGCCTTCTGGATATGTCCCTGGACTCCTCACTGTCGGCATTTCCCTGAAATCCTGATGTCCCTAAAGGTTCCATCCTTAGCCCTTGCTGCTTCTTTCTCTGTGAGCTACCCGGATGCTTTCCCCGTCTCTCTGGTTTCAGTCAACACCTTGATGATGGCCACCCCCAATTTGCCGCTCAACGGTCGGTCTCTCTTCTCAGCTCCAGACTCAGATAGTCAACAGTCTTTGGACATCTGCCCTTGGATGTCTCCAGAACTTTTAGGCTCCGAGTGTTCAGGCCCAAGTGCCACGTCCTCTGGTTGTAGCAACACATTCCAACAAAGCAAAAATGACTCTTGCCCCTAACTCCATGAGTGCCCTGATCTTTCTTGCTCCAAAGTGCCCTTCCTGAACCCTCCTTCTTTCCTTCACACAATACACCAAGTCAGCCACTAAGGTCTGCCCCTGCAGGCATGTCCCTAATGGATTTCCTGATCTCCTTTCCATTCTCACTGCCACTGTCCAAAAGATAAGCCATCTCCGTCATCATTATTTATTTTAGAGGAATACGCTATATGCTAGGTGAAGTATTAGCATTTTACTTACACTTTATTCCACACGATGACTAGTTTTAATTCCTTTTACAGATGAGGAAACAGACCCAGAGATCTTCCTGGTTATCCCTGGCTCCCAAATCTGTCTCCTTTCACCAGTACTGAGAGCACTAAGGAAAGCTTTGTGGTGACATATTCACCTAAAGCCCCAAAGGATGGTACGATTTTTATAGGGTAGGCCGAGGAAACTATACATCATATTGTTTTAAGAAAGACAAAGAGAAAAAACAGTGGGAGGAATGTTACTGGTCTGTGTTCGTGTTTTTACTCAGAGGCAATAAGTTAAAACAAGCAGAGCATTTCTCAAATGCCTTACTTAAATATAAAAGAATAATAATGGCTACTTACTGCATCATAGTGTGCTGGACATAATGCCAATGCTTTTATTTGCTCTACTACAACCTTGCATGGAAGTATCAGTATATGCATGACAGGATGGGAAACTGAGGCTGAGTGACTTTCCTCCTATAATCCAGAGAGGGGATCTGAGCACATTTTTCCCACCAAGGGCAGAGGTATTGCAGGACTCAAATCTCTCCCATTTCTCTCCACGGACTTCAGCCTCTGCAAGGGCCCCTTTTGGGGGATACTGACTCTCCTTCCTTGCAAAAGAATCTTCGGCACAATCCGAATTTGGAAAGAAAATTGACTATCTACCTGGCAAAGACACATATGAGTCCGCAACGTTACACTCTCCAAAAATAAAAACATTTCTTTAATCTTAATTTGATGGTTTTACTTTAAGAGGGGGAAAAAATGACTTTTTGATGCAAAAACAAGCCCGGTGAAATGTAAAGTGGAATCCCAGCCCATCCAGATTCTGGAACAGGCAAAAGGGACATCAGGGCAGTTGGCAAAAACTAAGGCAGTCTCAATAAAGCCTTGACTTTTGTTAACACTAACGTGTCGGCTCATCAACTGTGACAAATGGACCACACAAATGTGAGCTGCTGATGTCGGAGAAGCTGGGTGATGGGAACACGAGAACTCTCTGAACCATCTTTGCAGATCTGACGTAAATCTAGAATTATTCCCAAATAACAAGTTTACTTTTTGAAAATCCAAATGTGTTTGCATAGAGGTTGCTAAGGAGAAAGCATGGCCACGTCTTTCAAAGTGTAGATGGCAAAAATACTATTAGAATAAGGTGCTTATTAGAAATTGATATTTCCATTCAGTCCTTGGTAATCCAAAGCAAAAAAGTGTACCCCATCCCCAAAGGGCTTCCCCCAAGAGGGACTGATGAGTCTATTATTTAACCCTCTCGTCTCTACTCCCCCACACCCCACAGCCCTCGGCATAATGCCTCCTGGAATTTCTTTGGGTACAAACATCTTGTTTTAAGACCATGTTTAGACTGTGATTAAAAGAGGATTATTTACACCACACGAGCATTCCAATGTGAAAGGACAGGCCACCCCCTAGATTTTGCTAAACTCTCCTGTAAATATTATACCCTAACCATCACTCACAAATGAAGCAAAGCAGATCAAGAGCCAGGAGAGGTGAATTTTGATTGTTCTGAGCAAAAAGTTTCATTTCAACTAGCAGCTACCATTAAACTTTCCATTCTGGAGTCAAAAGGACCCATTTCCTGGGTTTGATGATGTAAGTAGTGCTAAGGTTTGTAATCCCCCCAAAATACTTCTTTTAAAGCTATAGTTACAGGGGGAAATGACCAGGAATAAATAGCTATTTTTGGACAGACTAGTTTACAGGAGCTCATTTTATGTATGTGCATTTTAGAAAGCAGGCTCTCGGCCAGGCATGGTGGCTCATGCCTGTTATCCCAACACTGTGGGAGGCTGAGGTGGGAAGATTGAGATCAGCTGGGTAGCATAGTGGGACCTCATCTCTACGAAAAATTTAAAAAAACTTAACTGTGCATGGTGGCGTGTACCCACTGTAGACCCAGCTACTTAGGAGGCTGAGGGGAAAGGATTGCCTGAGTCCGGGAAGTTGAGGCTGCAGTGAGCTGTGATTGTGCCACTGCATTCCAGCCTGAGCAACAGAGTGAGACCTCAACTCAAAAAAAAAAAAAAAGCAAGCAAACAGAATCTCACACCACCGGGTGAACTACATCCTAAGTTTTCCTTGTCTCTACAGTGAACTTCTCTGCTTCACATCTGTTCTGAGTTTTAAAATTTTCCTTGCATATCCCATTTGATTTTCAAAACCTCATGAGTTAATTAGGGCAGGGTCTCATTATCTCCACGTTCCACATAGGCTCAGAGAGGTTGACTGATTTTTCCCATGCGGCCCAGCCTATGAGTAGTGAAGATGGTACTCGAATCAAAGTTCCTAGCTCTAGGTCAGAGCTCTTTTATTTAACAACACTTACTAACTGCCTTCTCTGGGTCCAGATGTCTGATTGTTCCTGAGGATGGAGTGATTCCCAAAATAAACAGGACCTTGCTCTCAGGAAGCTTACAGTCCTGTGGGAAGAGAAGAAAACAACCAAATAAATGAACAAGCACAGGCATAATGACAAATTGTGAGAGGGCTTATAAGGGAAATAAGTAAGGTGCAAAGTTGACCGGCGGCGTGAACCAGGGCAGGCCTCTTTGGGACAGTGACGTTTTAGTGAAATCTGAAGGAACCAGTGGAGCACACATTGAGAAAGGTGTTCCAGACTGCTTCTCATGAAGGCTGTGATGCACACGAAGAGGTGGGTAATGCCCGAGAGGAACGAAGAGATGCAACGTGGCTGGAGAGGGCGACATCCTGGATCATGATGGTCCTCAGAGATGGACACACAGTGACTCCCAGGACTCTGCAGGTCCACAGGGCTCACATGTCATTCTGTGTGGCACAGGAGAGTACTCAAGGGGTTTCAGAGGTCTGACAGATAAGCTCACAAACTTATCCTAGAAAAGGTGCTGCATGCCTCATTGCTGGAGAGCACTATGTCCCCTCTGACATACTCCCATTGGGAAGCTATGCACCGACGCCAGCGCCTAGTCCACCCGTCAAAGCCATTTGGGAACTGCTTTTCTGGGATGGCCATCAGAGCCGTCATCGTATTGCCCTTGATGTACTGAATGTCATCGCGTGTCTTCCTTTCAATGTTTCCTTTATCTTCGGGTGAAGAAAAAAGTCACTGGGGGCCAGACGAGGTGAGTAGGGAGGGTGTTTCCATACAGTTCTATGTACGGTGCTGCCAGTGTAAGCACATGGTGGCAAGTCCACGAACTTAATTGTTAGACCTTGACAAATAATGATGACAACTCTGATCCTTGCTTTGATCTGTGCTCTTAAAAATCATCCTGATCGTTGCATAGAGAATGGACTGAAGAATGAACCGGTTCCATCTAGACACAAGAGTGGAAGCGGAATGGCCAGTTGGCATCAGTTAGAGATTGTGGGGGCTTGGACTGGGGGAGAGGTGATGAATTTGGGGCTTTTTGGGGTCCCCCATCCTGCACTATGAGTGACTGTGTGTGCACATTGGACTGCTTTGTAAAATGTATTTTTTACTGTGGGTCATAGTAAAAAAAAACTGGAAAGCCACTGTGGATAAGTATAGACCCATTTTTAAAAAACAGGTTAGCTATAAAGGAAGCAGAGAGAGAAAGTTCTAGCCAAGGAGTTACGCATTGTTGAGGGATGTTCTTGGTTTGTTTTCCCTGCTTTTTTTTTTTTTTTTTAGGTCTGCAGATGGATACTGGACTGATACAAGGTGAATCCATCAAGCAATAGAGTTCAGTGATGCAGACTTGGTGTGGGATGGGAGGTCGGCGTGTAGATGAGAAGTGACTGAATGATGTCATAGATACTCAACAGGCCCTGATGGACAGGGACTGTGTACACAGGCATGTGTGTGCATGCATGTGTGTGGGGGCGGGGAGAGGGAGGTACAGAAAAAGGCATGGGACTCGCTCTTTTGGAACTCTTCTGGAATGACCGACCATCAGAGCTGTCCTCGTATTGCCCTTGATGTCCTGAATGTCATCACATGTCTTCCTTTCAACATTTCCTTTTTCTTTGGGTAAAGAAAAAAGTCACTGGGGGCCAGACGAGGTGAGTAGGGAGGGTGTTCCCATACGGTTATTTGTACAGTGCTGCCAAAGTAAGTGAACGGTGGCAAATTCTCGAACTCAGTTGTCGGACCTCGACTAATAATGACGGCGGCTCTGATGGCCACTACAGAAAAAGAATTCCAAAATTTGCTTTGACAAGTGGACAGCCCCCTGCACTGCATGACATGGCTGACAGTCTGTATGGTGTGATCAGGCAGTCACACAGAACAGGCAGGCAGGACAGGGCTGGACCAGCATGCAATTTGGAGTCTAGGAAAAAGGGAGGGGCTGGAAGTGATGCAGGTGGTGAAGGTTTCTCAGGGGACATGGACCTTGGGGTGGGCTCAGGGACAGGCTCTGAATGGGACCAAAAAGCAAGATAGTGTTTGGGGGAAATGGATTTTCTTGAAGAGGGGAAGTGGGAAGAAAGAGGAAGTGAGTCCTGGTGAGAGAAGCAGGGAGATGGACACTGGGAGTCCTGGCAGGAAGCAGGGACTCCTTATTCAACTCTCTACTCAAGGCCAAGACACAGGTAGGTAAAATAACCACATTTTTTTTTTGAGTCAGGGTCTCACTTTATCGTCCAGGCTGGGGTGTGGGGGCATGATCACGGCTCATGGCAGCCTCAAACTCCTGGGCTCAAGCTGTCCTCCCACCTCAGCCTCCCGAGTAGCTGGGACTACAGGAGCATGCCACCACACCTGGCTAATTTTTTGGTTTATTGTAGAGACAAGGTCTCTATATGTTGCCCAGGTTGGTCTGGAACTCCCGGGATGAAGTGATCTTCTCACCTCGGCCTCCCAAAGTGCTGAGATTACAGGCGTGAGCTGCTGTGCCAAGCTGAATAATAGCATTTAAATAACACTTACAAGGGTCAGGCTCGGTGGCTCAGTCAGTAATCCCAGCACTTTTGGAGGCCAAGGCGAGTGGATGGCCTGAACTTGCGAGTTCGAGACCAGCCCAGGCAAGTTGACGAGAACTTGTCTCTATAATAAAAAAAATTAGCCGGGTATGGTAGGATATGCCTGTAGTTCTGGCGACTTGGAAGGCTGAGGTGGAAGGATTACCAGAGCCCAGCAGGCAGACACTGGGGTGGCCATGAGTGTGCCACTGACCTCTAGCCTGGGCGACGGAGTGAGACTCCAACTCAAAAAAATTAAAAAATAAATAACACAGCCTCCTAGGTACTAGTCTACAATAAAGCCTTTATATACTCTCTAAGTTATTCCTCATAACAACCCTATAATGTAGGTTCTCTTAACATATTTATTTTACATTTACAGAAAGTAAAACTGAGGCACGAGGGTTACGAACTTTGCCGGAGGTCCCACACTAGCCAGTAGCAAAGCAGGCATCAGGCCTCAGCTGTCTTGCTCCAGAGGTCGCATACAGGTGAAGTCTACACCTCTTCTGAAGGGTGCATTATGGTGGAGGGCACATAGTAGGTATTCAAGGGATGGTTGATGCACAAAGGAAGGGCATAATTTGGAAAACAAAAAAGAACCCCCCCCACCCGCTATGTCCTTTTGTGCCCCAGACTTCTACCGTTTTGTCCGAGTTACACCCACAAGTCATTTGTCAAACACCTACTGTGTTTAAGACATCAATTAAGACATTGCCGCTGGGCACACTGGCTGACGCCTGTAATCCCAGCATTTTGGGAGGTGGAGGTAAGAGGGTCACCTGAGCCCACAGGTTCGAGACCAGCCAGAACAACATGGCAAGACATTGTCTCTACAATAAATCAAAAAGTACTCCCTTTGGGAAGCTAGCAGGGCATGGTGGCGCATGCCTGTGGTTCCAGCTACTTGGAAGGCTGAGGTGGAATGATCGCCTGAGCCCAGCAGGTTGAGGCTGCGGTGGCCATGAGCGTGCCACTGCACTCCAGCCTGGGTGACAGAGTGAGACTCCAACTCAAAAAAAAAAAGACACTGCCTATTAAAACCATAGTGAAGATGTGTGTTACCAAATTGAGAAGCAGAAGGGAGTTGGATTAAACTTCATTGATTTGGGGTTCTTTTTTTTTTGAGTTGGAGTCTCATTTTGTTGCTCAGGCTGGAATGTAGTGGCATGATCACAGCTCATCATAGTCTCGACATCCTGGATTCAGATGATCCTTCAGCCTCAGCCTCCTGAGTACCTGGGACTACAGGCATGCAGCACACAGCCAGTTAATTTTTTGATTTTTTGTAGAGACAAGACCTCACTATGTTGTCCAGGCTGGTCTCAATCTCCTGGACTCAAGCAATCCTTCTGCCTCAGCCACCCAAAGTACTGGGTTGAGCTACCTCAAAGTACTAGGCATGAGCTACCTCATCCAACCTGGACTAAATTTTAAATTGAAATGTATTGTCAAAGAGGCAAGTGTTACATGAGAAAAGAAGACAGACAGATCTCAGTTAACTCCCTAGCTTTGCCGTAGACTGCCGTGTACACTTTGAGTTACTTAATGCTTTAGACCTCAGGGTCTCCATAATTAAAACAGCTGGATATTGGCAGGAGTACAAGAGAAAGGGGAAGAAAAAAGATCAGATCATTTAATTGGCCCTCGATGACTATGTTTTGCTCCATCAATTAGCATTGAAGGAGATCACCCATTCCTCTTGAAATAGGATGAGAAGCCAATACAGACCAACTTGTCACCAAGTAGAATGTCATGTAGGATGGAAAGGCCTGTGGTCAATGTCACCATGTCTTCGTCGGGGGATCATGCCTGAAACTGAGGTTCCCTGGCATAACCCACCACACTCCGCAGGTACGTTTTGCAAGCTGATAATTCTATCGATGTATGCTGTACCTTCTTTCCACCCCTCTTCATCTGTCCCTCACCTTTGAAGGTCATCTGCCACTGGGAAGGATGACGTTTTCCTCTTACATTCTTTCCAAGTTGTCTCCTTGCCATGTTCCTTGAAGCCACCATAGCCTCCTAACACTTCCAGTTTCCCTGACAGCCACCATTCACATCTTGCTCATGACCACTCTGGACTCTTGGACCCCATTTCTCAATAGGGCACTGCTACCTCTCCATGGGCACCACTGGAGGGATGAAAAGGGACCTGGTCACGCTTCCCATGATTCCTTGTCCCTATGTTCTCCTTATACTTGATGTTTCTCAGCATGTTGGCTTTGGAGCTTGTTGCTCTATGGTAGCAAGGTGGCTGCTGCTGGTCCAGCCATCACTTCTTCATGACAGCATCCAAAACAAGGGGAAACAAGGGGGCAATGGCAAAGGGAACTTCTCACATGAATCTCTTTATATTTTGGAGGTGAATCCTTCTCAGAATCCTCCTATGTCTCATTGGACAGAACTGGATCCATGCCACGCCTAGGCCAACCACAATCAAAGGAGCAACCATGATCAGGCTAATCGTGGTTTATTCTTTGTAGTAGCCACTAGCCTTCTGAGGCATCTAAGAAGTTAAAGCCTTTCCCCGACTGTCTAACCTTGCTTCCCAAACCCACCCAGTCAGCCTATTTGGCCTCCTTTCTTTCTTTCTTTATTTTTTTTTGAGTTGGAGTCTCACTCTGTCACCCAGACTGGAGTGCAGTGGCTGCTCCCGGCCACTGCAGCCTCAACCTGCTGGGCTCTGGCGATCCTTCCGCCTCAGCCTCCTGAGTAGCTAGAATTACAGGCATGCACTACCACGCCCAGCTGATTTTTTGATTTATTGTAGAGATGAGTCTCGTTGCCCAGGCAGGTCTCGAACCCGCGGGCTCAGGCAATCCACTCACCTCAGCCTCCCAAAGGCTCGGGATTACAGGCTGAGCGACCGAGCCCGGCTGGCCTCCTTTCAAAAGAGCCTCCTTCTTCAAGCATTAACCAGCTCAAAGGCATACCAGCAGTATGCCTCTGTATAGTGACAACTTTAGCTTTTATCTCTCACCATGGACCCTGACTTTTTGTTTTATTCAATTACATGAGGACACATAACCACCATTGTTCTTGTTGATGCTCAGTTCCTCCAGATTTAGCTACTGGAAGCCCCTTTGAGCTAGCTCCTGTGTCCTTCTTGGTTTTGGGCATTCCCATGCCTTCTGACACAACAAGATGTCCCAGGCATGCCTTGTAATTTTTCTGCCCCATACCTAGAATTAGTCACTTCTCCAGGTCTGATTCTAGGTCAGGTCTTTAAAATTGGGGAATGGTATTTAGAAATCAAGGTGTGGTTGCTAAGTGTGCTTATTTGCTTCTATGCCCTTTCAGGGACAGTTTATCTATCTATCTATCTATCTATCTATCTATCTATCTATCTATCCATCTACTTATCTCCTATCATCTACTGTCTATCATCTATCGATCTATAATCTATCGATTGATCTATCAATTGATCTATCAATCTATCATCTATATGTCTGTCATCTACCAATCAATTCATCTATCATCTGTCAATCTATCAGTAGATCTATCATCTATCTATTTATCATCTATCAATCTATCTTTTATTTCTCTATCATCTATCTATCTATCTATCTATCTATCTATCTATCTATCTATCTATCTATCTATCTCTAGAGCAGTCATACTGATAATCTCTGGTTTAGCACAGCAGTATTCTTCCTTTGTTCCCATTCCACATTTTTGCTCCTTTTTCTCTTAGTGCATGAGAATTCTCATTCCCCCAAACAATATATTTGCTTTAGCTTACATGAGTCACAAAATAATGTTGGAATTGCTACATCAATGCCACAACCATCAACACACCTACAAGATAAAGCATGAGATTATATTCCATGGAGGTTGTATACCACTACATTGTATAAAATTCTGTTACCAATTTGATTGTTTTTTTAGAGATACTCAGGCTGAAGTGCAGTGGTGTGATCATAGCTCAATGTGGCCCCAACTCCTGGACTCAAGCAATCCTCCTGCCTCAGTCTCCTGAGTAGCTGGGACTACAGATTTTCCACACTTGGTGCTGGGCAAGATGTGGGGAGGGCCCTCAGGGATATGGAAGTTCAGTTCTCCTACAGGCTGCTTGGAGTTTTTTCACTTCTTGGTGGCCCCGGGAACAGTGTCATCCTCACCCATGAGCTTTGGGCTGTTGCTAGTGTAGACATCAGAGCTGTATATTTGTTTGTGGTTTTCTGCTGGGGGGTGGAAGCCATCTTGCCCCAACACCTCCATCATGGAACTGGAACTCCATGTTTCCTAGTATTGCTATTACAGCGTGTGACCACTCCCCATGGAACCACACATACCTGTCCCAGGTGAGAAAACACTCAGACTACACGATTTAGGATTTCTCCCGATAACTCAGACTTTCCCCACTTCCAGGTCATAGGGACATCTGTTCCATTTTGTGCACACTGCAACCATTCTCTCTTCTGGGAACACACTGCAGTTTCCTCTGGCAAGCCAGCTTCCCCCCTCTCCTGGTCTTACGTAGTCTGGGTGGGCTGCTTACCCCTCTACCCCCAGCTCAATTATGGGCACACAACTCAGGCGTATGAACCCAAGCCAGGACCCACCACATAATCTGCAGGGCCCAGTGTAGACGGAAATGCAGGGCTCCTTTTTTTCTACAAGTATGAAGAATTTCAAGATGGAGACAGCAGAGCATTAAGATAGGTTGCAACTCACCCTGGACCCAGGATTTCTTCCGACTTCTACCAGACAGAAGGGGGAAGAAATGTTCCACTGAGAAACCATGCAACTCGGTGACCAGGACCAAGAGGCTCAGAGGCTGTCATGAACCCAAACCACGGGCCAAGCTCCTCCCTCAGCGTGGCCCCTTGGGGCAGGCCCAGAACTCACACCAGATACGGAGCAAAGACAAGTCAAGGGAGCAGTGAAAGGGGTCAGCAGTTAAAGAGAGCTCCTCGGCGTGTTGCCCTCATCTCACACTTGACCATCCTGAGTCTAGACACGGGGACTGATGTCCTAAAGGTCACATGGCAAGTTCATGGCAGTGTCCAAATTGGAACCCAGGTCCCTAGTTGCAATCTCATTGCGGGTACCAACATTGGTCCTCACGAGGCAAGAGGCCAGAAGTCAATGCCAGCCTGGCAAGGTTTTGGCAACAGCTGTGCTTTGAATGTGTCCCCCAAAGTCCACGTATTGGAAACATAACTCCCAATTCAATAGTGTTGAGAGGGGGGACTTTTAAGAGGCAAGTAGGCGAGGGCTCTACCCTCATGAATGGCTTGATGTTGTTATCCAGGGAGTGGGCTCATTGCAAAAGGATGAGTTCATTCCCCATTCTCATCTCCCATCTTCCCCTTCTTTCTTTCCCTCTCTCTCTTTCTCGAACTTCTACCTTTCACCACACATGCACACATCCTTGACCTTGGCCTTCCCAGCTTCCAGAACTGTAAGGAATAACTCTTTGTTCTTTACATAAATTACCCAGTTCAGGTAATCTGCAGCACAAAAGAAAGACAGAGACCTTTGAAAACAGGTATGATTGATGATTGCAGCCAACACTATTGAGAGCTTATAATGTGCCAAACACTCTTCTTAGAGCTTCCCACATTTTAACTCATTTAATCCTTGCAATAACTCTAAGAAGTAGGTGTTGTTATTATCATCTTCATTTTAAAGGTGGGGAAACAGAGGCACTGAAATATTAAGTGTCTGACCTGCCCAGGGTCACCCATCTAGTAAGTAGAACTGGGATTTAAACCTAAGCAGGCAGGCTTTGAAGCCTGGGGTCTCAGCCAGCACCCGATGCCGAGTGCCTGTGGCCACAAGCCCCTGGCTGTGTGGCCTCTGGGGACCACCAGATGGAGTGGTACAAGTAGCTCCCACTGTGCGCTGGGTGTGTCATTCGGCGGTTCATAGGCACATGGTGTCTCCCTCGGACAGTGGGTCTCCTGGCACGTTCCCAAGGTCTGGTCACAAAAACCTTGACTCAGGCAACGCCATGTGTTATCTCCTTTAACTGGGAGTCCAAAGGGAGGGTGGGCTTCTGTGGCAGATGAGTCAGTGGCTCAACAAGGATCAAGGGTGCTGCTTCCATCTTTCTTCCTTTTTAAAAAATTTGAGTAAGGGTCTCACTCTGTTCCCCAAGCTGGAGTACAGTTATGGTTCACCATAGCCTTGACCTCCCAGATTCAGGAAATCCTTCTGCCTCAGCCTCCCAAGTAGCTGGGACTACAGGTGCATGCCACCACATCTGGCTAATTTTTAAATTTTTTTTAAAAGACAAGTTCTTGCTTTGTTGCCCAGGCTAGTCTCGAATGCCTAGGCTCAAGCAATCCTCCTGCCTTGGCCTCCCAAAGTACTGGGATTACAGGTATAAGCCATTGTACCCAGCCCTGGCTTCACCTTTCTGCTCTGTTCTCCTGGGTGCTGCTCCATCCTCAGGCTGATGGCCCAATGACGGTGTCAGCTCCAGGGCCACCTCTGGACATGAAAATGGTCAGACGAGGAGAAAGCCTTTCTTCCCTGTGGATGTCTCTTAAGAGATACGAAACTTTCCCAGAGGTCCCCTCAGATGCTTTCCCAAGGGCCATTTCACGTGTCTGTTCATGACCCCACCCCTGGGAAATGGGCCGGGTTTAACATTAGACGGTGAGATTCACCCTGGATCTGGGGATAGGGTCCATCTCCTTGAGCCACATGACCCTGTGGGGGAGGCATGGATCCCTACACAATATCAGGGTTCCGTTGGAGGGTGGATGCCAATGTTGGGGGCTCAAAAAACAGTACCCCAGCCGGGCTTGGTGGCTCAGCCTGTAATCCCGCGCCTTGGGAGGCTGAGGTGAGTGGATTGCCGGAGGCTGCGGGTTGGAGACCCGCCTGGGCAACTTGGTGAGCCCTCATCTCCACAATAAATTTAAAAAAAAAATCAGCCAGGCGTGGTAGCGCATGCCTGTAGTTCCAGCTACACGGAAGGCTGAGGCGGAAGGATCGCCGAAGCCCAGCGGG